>NC_034604.1:35724777-35739821 GCF_900095145.1 Mus pahari
AGAGAGAGAGAG
Organism: Mus pahari; assembly: GCF_900095145.1. Classification (NCBI taxonomy): domain Eukaryota; kingdom Metazoa; phylum Chordata; class Mammalia; order Rodentia; family Muridae; genus Mus; species Mus pahari. The sequence continues at coordinate 35,724,790 of NC_034604.1, forward strand.
AGAGAGAGAGAGAGAGAGAGAGAGAGAGAGAGAGAGAGAGAATGTTAATTGGTAAGGGGAAAGGCCAGTTGGTGCCACCAAACCCAGTTTCATTTTTCCTCTTAAGGAGATATTTTATTTAACAAGATTTAAACATGCAATGTACATATATTTCTAAATATTACACAGTGCTGCACAAATATGTATAAGTTGCATAAATTTTGGAAAATTAGAAGTAGAGTGGGTATTATACAGAGAGATTTATATAATATAAAAAGTAAAATAAAGCACAATATACATGTTACATGACTCCTTGTTTCTTTACTTTTTATTAAATTATTTTATTTACCTACATTCTAAATGTTACCCCCCATTTATTTCTCCCTCCCAGAGTCCTTCACCCCTTCACCCCTCCCCTTTGCCTCTGAGAGGGTGCTCTTCCACCCATCTCAGCATCCCCCTTCCGTGGGGCATCAAGTTTCTACAGAGTTAGGTACATCCTTTCTCACTGAGGCCAGACAAAGCATTCTCTGCTACATATATGCCAGGGGCTACAGATCAGCCAGTGCATGCTCTTTGCTTGGTGGCTTAGTCTCTGGGAGCTCCCAGGGGTCTAGGTTAGTTGAGACTGTGGATCTTCCTATGGGGTTGTCCTCCCCTTCAGTTCCTTCAATCCTTCCCCTAACTCTCTGATAGGGGTTTCTGACCTCCTTCCAGTGTTTTGCTGTGAGTACCTGCATCTGTCTCACTCAGCTGCTGGTGGAGCCTCTCAGAGGACAGCCATGGTAGGCTCCTGTCTGCAAACACAACATGGCATCAGTAGTAGTGTCAGGGTTTGGTCCCTGCTCATGGGATGGATCCCAAGTTGGGCTGCTCATGGTATGGCCTTTTCTCTAGTCTCTGCTCCAATTTTGTCCCTGCATTTCTTTATATTTTTGAGAATATATCATTTCCCATTCTTTTTCCTCTCTCCAAAACTTCCTGTATACCCATCCTTGTTATCTTTTGAATTCATAGTTCCCTTTTCAGTTATTGTTGTTACATACATATATGTACACTTATGCATACATATATTATATATATATATATATATATATATATATATATATATATATATATATTCCTAAATGCATAGGACATAAGTATACCCTGCTCAGTTTGTGGAGTATTACCTCATGTACATATGTTCAAGGCTGACCCTTGTTGTTGGATAACAAGTTGGCGAGCCAACCAAGGATAATAATAATAGACATGCCAAAGTGGGCATGGAAAGGCTTCATTCTACGCAGGTACTCCAGGTAACTAACAGATAATGAGAGCCGGGGAAATAGTCTTCTCCTGTGGCAGCACACCAATGAAAAGATGATGTTAGAATAATCTTAAAGAAGAAAAAATGCTTTTTAAAAAGAAAGGAATCATGTTACAGATACATTTTACTCCCCCTCCCCCCATCGGAGGCAATGGAAAAATTGGGGCAAGGGCTCTAATTAAGGATGTGGGGGAGAGATACATATAGAAGAAGATAAGGATAAGACAGTAAGGATGTCTGGAACCTGCTACTCTCTACCTAAAAACTCCTATACTACACATGAGTTGGTATATACATATACATATATAGCTTAAAGTAAATTTCCAGTCTGGGTTTCAACAGTCAAAACCCATCAAGCAAACGCCATGGCACTAGGAATGAGATGCCCTCTTTCTACTTCTTCATCAGGGTTGTTCGAGAGACCCCCAGTTCTCCCTCTTTAAGCATATTATAACTTCTATACAGCTTGTTCTGTCATTTTTTTTAACACAAGTAGGCCATCTATTCTATATCTTCATATTACATGTATTAGTTCAAGTAAAGGGAGCTGTACTGTGCCTTGTTTGTCTTTTACATTTTAAAAAATTTACTTATTTACATAACAAACATTGCCCTCCCTCTCAGTCCCTCCCTCACAGAGTCCCTTCCCCCCACCCCCTCCACTTCTTTGAGAGGGTAGGGATGTTCTCCTTGCTCAGTGAATCTCCTCACATACTGGGACCCATCAAGTCTCAGCCTGAGACCCTCCCACTGAGGCCAGACAAGACAGCCATGAAGACAAAGCTGCCTGCCTGCTACACATGTGCTTGAGGTTTCATCCAAGCCTGTGCATTTGATCTCAGGTGGTTGGTGGCTTAGACTCTCAGAGCTGCCGGGGTGAAGGTTTGTTGACTCTTTTGGTCTTCCTGTGGGGTTCCCATGTACTTCAGGTCCTTTTGTCCTTTCCTCATCTCTTCCATAAGTGTTCCTGACCTCCATCTAATGCTTGTCTGTGGGTATCTGCATCTGTTTCAGTCTGCTGCTGGGTAGAGCCTACACTAGGTTCCCGTCTGCAAGCACAACAGAGTAGCATTGGTGTTTGTCTACAAAACGGGTTTCAAGTTGAGCTGGTTATTCGTTGACCTTCCCTTTGGTGTCTGCTCCATCCCTGCATTTCTTTTAGACAGGATAAGGTTTGGGTCTAAAGTTTTGTGAGTGGGTTGGTGAACTTATCTCTCCACTGGGGGTCCTGCCTGGCTACAGTAGGGAGCCTCTTCAGGTTCCTTATCCTCACTGTTAGGCATCTCTGCTAAGGTCACCTCCAATGACTATTAGTAGCCTCTCCTACCCCAGGTTTCTGGAACTTCCTGGAAATTCCCCCCTTCACGATCCATCCCTTTTCAGCAGCTGCAGATTTCTATTCATTCTCCTGGCTTTCTGGGCCTTTTTTCCTGTCTCTCCTCTCCTGCCTCTCCTTGTACATGATCCTGCCTTCCCATTCCCCTCCCCTTCTCTCCTCCCTCATTCCCTCCCCCCCTCTGCCTCCTATGACGATTACTTTGTTTTCCCTTCTATCCTTTTATGTGTGACTCACTTGGGCCTTCCTTCTTGTTTACCTTGGGTCTGTGGGGGATATCATGGCTAGTCTGTACTTTATGGCTAATTTTCACTTATAAGTGAGTACATACAAGGCATGTCCTTTTGGGTCTGGCTTACCTAACTCAGGATGATATTTTCTAGTTCCATCCATTTGCCTGCAAAATTCTTGGTGTCCTTCTTTTTAATATCTGAATAACTATTCCATTGTATAAATGTATCATATTTTCTCTATCCATTATTCAGTTTAGGGACATTTGGATTGTTGCCAGCTTCTGGCTATTATGAATAAAGCTGCTATGAACATAGTAGAACACATGTCCTTGGAGTATAGTGGGGCATATTTTGGGTATATGCCCAGGAGTGGTATAGCTAGGTCTTCAAGTAGAACTATTTTGAATTTTCTAAGAAACTGCCAGATTGATTTCCACAGAGGTTGTACGAGTTTCCACTCCCACCAGCAATGGAGGAGTGTTGCACTTTCACTATAACCTTGCCAACATCTGCTGCCCTTGTGTTTTTTATCTTAGCCATTCTGATTGGTATGAGGTGGAATCTCTGTGTTGTTTTAATGCACATTTCCCTAATAACTAAGAGGGAAGTCGATAACTAAGTTCTGTTGATTTTTTTTTTTTTTTTTTGGATTTGGTTTTGGTTTTTCAAGACAGGGTTTCTCTGTGTAGCCCTGGCTGTCCTGGAACTCACTCTGTAGACCAGGCTGGCCTTGAACTCAGAAATCTGCCTGCCTCTGAATCTCAAGTGCTGGGACTAAAGGCATGAGCCACCACTGCCCCGCTTTTGTTGATGTTTTAATGTATGTGGACCATAGATACTTTTTTTAAAAGGTAGTTTGCAAATTTATTGTTAGTTGTGACATTTTGAAAAGATACAAGCATGTTTATCTATGCTTCTGATATAGCATGCCCACAACACATAATGATACTATTTTTAATATTCTCTTTGTCAAACAACAATATTTAGATAGTTAGGATAATTGTTTTCATCAAAACTGCATATAAAAGGCATTGAGAGTGAATTTTCCCATACGATTCTTAGAAGGCGCTAGGAACTAAGAAAGTTAAAATCCATTATGATGGAAGAAAGTGCTCAAACCCTAGTTTTACTTCTGTGGAGATGGGAGAATCTATATCTCCTCTCTCTTTTTAAAAAATATTTCTATTTGATATTTTCTTTATTTACATTTCAAATGATATCACCTTTCCTATTTTTCACTCTGAAAACCCTTCCCCACTCCATCTACTCACTAACCCACCCACTCCTGCTTCTTAGCCCTGGCATTCCCCTACACTGAAGAACTGAGCCTTCACAGGACAAAGGGCCTCTCTTCCCACTGATGACTTACAAGGTCATCCTCTGCTACATAGGCAGCTGGAGTCATGGGTCCTTCCATGTGTACTCTTTGGTTAGTGGTTTAGTCCCTGGAATCTCTGGGGGTACTGGTTGGTTCATATTGTTGTTCCTCCTATGGGGCTGCAAAACCCTTCAGCTCCTTGAGTACTTTTTCTAGCTCCTCCATTGGGGACCCTGAGTGCAGTCCAATGGTTGTTTGAGAGTTTCCACCTCTATATTTGTCAGGCTCAGATAGAGCCTCTCAGGAGACAGCTATATCAGGCTTCTGACAGCAAGCATTTGTTGGCATCCACAACACTGTCTGTGTTTGGTGATTGTATATGGGTTGGATCCCAGATGGGACAATCTTGAGATGTCATTTTCTTCAGTCTCTGCTCCACATTTTGTCTCTGTAACTCCTTCCAGAGGTATTTTGTTCCCCCTTCTAAGAAGGACCAAAGTATTCACACTTTGGTCTTCCTTCTTCTTGAGCTTCATGTGGTCTGTAACTTGGGTATTCTGAGCTTCTTGGCTAATATCCACTTATCAATGAGTCCATAGATTCTAGATCTTCATATTACACATATGATTTAAGGTGAAGTGACCTACATTGCACCTCCCTCCCTCTGCCCCCTATCTATTTAGCTATTGTCTTAGTCAGAGTTTCTACTCCTGTACAAACATCATGACCAAGAAGCAAGCTGGGGAAGGAAAGGGTTTATTCAGCTTACACTTCCATACTGCTGTTGATCACCAAAGGAAGTCAGGACTAGAACTCAAGCAGATCAGGAAGCAGGAGCTGATGCAGAGGCCATGGAGGAATATTACTTGCTGACTTGCTTCCCCTGTCTTGCTCAGCTTGCTTTCTTATAGAACCCAAGACTACCAACCCAAGGATGGCACCACCCACAATGGGCCCTCCCACCTTGATAACTCATTGAGAAAATGTCTTACAGCTGGCTCTCATGGAAGCATTTCCTCAACTGAGGGTCCTTTCTCTCTGATAACTCCAGCTTATATCAAGTTGACACACAAAACCAACCAGAACAGCCACTTTGAGTTTTGATTGGAGACTGGTTATGTGACCATATAGGTGTGCTGGATGCTAGGTGCCTAAGGGCTAGGGAACTATCTAATACTCCCTAAAGCTATGGGAAATAGACCCATTTTGGAATTCACAGGGACAGGGAAGACACTAGGTTACCATTAAAAAATAGGTCTGAAGGGTGAATCTAATAAAAACTGGAACCCCAGAACCCTTCCTAGCTGGTCCTGGTGCTAGAGCCTGGCCTAAGATTACTTAGCAAAGGGCCTGGCTCTGACTATTGGTATGTGCTAGAGGCTACAAATGGCAGACTTGTACTTCACATCTGTGGTTGTATGGACTGACCTGACTCTGGATTGGTCAAGACTCTGGGGAAGGCCTATGGATTGGTTCCACATGAGTCATTTGATAACTGGCTTCACAGCTGCTGTTTTACACTGGAGTGGACCTGAAGCCTCAGCACATGGATTACAGTTGCTTATGTACAGTGACGTGATGGTCCAACTAAGGACTAAAAATCTTGGCAAATACATTATTTGTCTATATGTATGGACTCCCTTTAGTTTGAGCTGACTGGAGTCAACAACAGAGATGGGAAACTCAGAGTAGAGCAATGAGCAATGTATTTTTTTCTTTAGTATAGCAGAGGAAGTGATCACCATTGCCCTAAGCAAATCATGACTGATTGAGACCAATTAGTGTTCAGCTCAATGAACAATTATTTCCCTTGATTTTGGTCTCTTTGCTTATAAATTATTGGATGCTCGAAGGGACTTAGCTTCAGTCCCTTCCTGGATTCCTGTCATTTCAGGCAGAGAAACACATTTGTCCCATTCATGGTAACGGGTTAGAGTGTTTTGTATACTTGCTTTTAGAGGCTATCTCCCTCAGTTATTTTTTTTTCCTTTTACTCTCTGGATGTTGAGGCTATGTGACCAAATTTTTATTACAGTCTCACACATTCATTTAACTCTGATCCATTGTATGTACATATGCTTGTATGTATGTACATATGTATATGTGTATGTACACATGTATGTATGTATGTATGTATGTATGTATGTATGAGAAGAGAGTGGTTTGGGAATTTCTATGTTCATTAGTTTGAAATAGTGATAACAAAGCAGAACTGTAAGGTAGCTAGTGAACAAGTCATTTGTAACCATGTCTGTGTATTAAAGATATTAAATCTAAACAGCAGGGAGAAAGCATGGACTGTCGGCCTAGATTTTTTTCAAAACCTACTATAATAAGAGTTCTCAAATGCCTTAACCTCCCTTCTAGCTCATCACATACCAGACGTAGTGGGAAGGAAAGGTTAATAGGGCAAAGAGGGATATGGATTTGTTTAGAAATAGTTCTTTGGGTAGATTCCAGTGGTTTTTGTCAAGATATCAGCAATATACTTCACACAAATCAGCAGCAAACTCCACTCATGAAGCAGCTATGGCAGTTCCATAGTTCAGAAAAAACCATGAGGCTCCGCCAATTGGCCTGAATCCACAGAAAGAGCAAGAAGCTGCCAGATATTACAGAACTTCTTTGGTCTATTTCTCTGTACAAAGTCATAACAAATGATGATCAGCAGAGAATACAAGGAAAACCAGTTGCATAGTATCACCAACAAAGCCCAAGGAAGACCAGCAAAGAGTGGTAAGGCAAACCAATGCTACAGCATTGTCCACTCTCTGTTGGGTTATACTTATACCCTGTCCAAACATCATGTGTTCTCTCAAGAATCAACTCTAGAAAATCATCATATGCCACCATTTTTGTCAGGAAGCTTCCAGAAAAACACCATGGCTTTGCTCTCAGCAAAACATTTTCCCACGTGTCTGCCTCAGCAAAGCCTTCTCTCACAGAACAGTTTCTAGAAAAACATCACATGATACAGCTGAGTCTCCAAAGAAAGCAGATATTTCCTCTTCAGTGGACATCTTAGAACAATTACAGTCACTTTTTCTTTTGACTACATTTAAATAAAAGATCACTCTGTTGGATTAATAAAAGATGGAGACAAACATGTTCACATTTGTTGGGACACATATTAAAGTTCTAGTTATGTCATTTTATTTTGCTTTGTTTTTCCTTTTGATACAGGTTTCAAGTAGCTCAGACAGGCCTTAAACTCGTCACATACCTGACAATGACCTAGAACTTCTGATCCTCTTGCTTCCACCAACTGAATCCTGGGACACAGAAGTGCTCTGCCATGCCTGGTTTCTACAGTACTGGAGTTCATGCTAAAGTAGCACTCTATTGACTGAACTTGTGCTATAGGAAAGAAAACATCTGATCCCCCTGTAATTTCAAGGACATTTCCAATGAGATAGTATATACTTCATTATAGAATGTTGAGCTTTCATGGGGATTCCAGGGGTGGCACATAGCTTTTATATTGGGGGAAGGAAAAGATTAGGATTTTCATTTTTATGTATTCTTAGATACAGCTCAACATGAGCTCAACCAGAGCCCCTGGCCAGTCGTATACATCCTTCCTTCTTTTTGGGTGCATAAAGACATTTTCTTAACCTACACAAGGAATAACTGATAATTTAAGTCATCTAATTACACACCAGCTTCATATTGATGCTTGTTTTATGTGACAACATTATCAAGGCTATTCATGTATTTTCTGTCCCTAGATGGATGTACACTGAGTTCCTCCAGTTCAAAACCAGTGTTGTTTCTGACTTCCCATCAGCACTTGGCACATGCATAACTCACTGTATCATTTGGAACCAGGTTATTGAGTACAGTTTTTCACCTGACATTTTTACTATCAGCACAGAGTTACAGCAGTCATCACCCATTCTGTGCCTTCTGAGCTCTTCTGGCATTTAGTACAATATGACTATTGTTATCTTCCCCTCGAGAATCAAAGGAGCTCAACAAAGAGTTATTATAGGTAGTGATTTCTTCTGACTTTTTGCCCTGTTTATTGTGGTTTTGTTTGTTGTTGTTGTTGGCAAATGCCACACACACTAGTGTCATTTTGGAAGAGAAACTTAAATTTAGGGGGGAAAAACCCTCAATCATATTGGTCCATGGGCAAGTCTGTAGGGTGTTTCTTGATTAATTATTGATATGTGAGGGACCAGCATACTGAGGGTGGTGCCACCATTGAGATGTAGCACTGATTTTTTTTTTATAGGAACACAGGCAGAGCAAACTGTGGAGAGCAAGGCAGTCCTCAGTGTTCTTCCATGGTCTCTGCTTTTGTTTCTGACTCCAGTTTCCTACCTCGACCTCCTTCATTGATATCAGGAATGGGACTTGAGTATAAGCTGAAATAAACCTACCCAAATTGCTTTTGGTCATGATGTTTATCACAGCAATAGAATCCACTAGACACTTGCTCAGCACATTTCTTTGTTCTTACAAGCCCCGTTGTGAACCTGCTGGTGAGGCCTGCCCTAGTTTCTTAGAGGCTTTAGTTATGTGCTTAATGAACCTCTTCATATGTGCTTGTGCAGGTGTGGTATCAGAATTCTTGGCAATGGAAAGTCATCTTTGGGAAATGATCCATCTCCCTTTGCAGGTGACCATAATAAGTTTTTTTTTTTCACCTGACTATCCCTTTATTACAGTACCAGTTGACTAAACACTGAATCCACCTCATTCTGATGAGTAAGCATAGTTATCTTTGACTGAGCATCTATCACATGCTTTCTTCTTGTAACACCATCCAGGAATCTGTTTTCAAATGTTAACATGTAAATTTTTTAACTCCTTTCTCTCAGCCCACTCCAGTGCCAGAACAGTCACTTACTTTCTGATACATAGACAGTTATGTGTGAATACTTGCCTATTGAGGGAAAAAATAAAACATTTCAATATATACATATGTATAAAACAACCAACAAGAGAACTAAACTCTTTAGACTAAGCCAATGCCTGAGGCTTTAATTCAAAGTCAGGAACACTAAAACGTGAGTAGAGCAGGGTGGAAAGTCCTTGTGAAAGTGTGCAAAGCCGCCAGCTTGGAGCCGTCTCCACAGGGAAGCTTACAGGGAGGTTTGTTCACACCATCGGAAGCTCTGGCTTTGTCACTTGTGCCTTAGTTCCAGTAATAACAACTCTGAGACCTGATTATATCTCAATAAATGCCTAAGCTGCCAGACGATTGTTCCCCAACCAGCTCCTAACTCAATTAACCTCTTTATTCTATGAGTACGATATGGCTGGTTGCCTCTGCTCAGTTTCATGCTTCTTGGGTGAACTTCCTCCTGCACTTGACTATATCCTAGAGTTCCTCTCTCTCCCACAACTCCTATCTCCTATTTCCTGCAGTGCATTGGGTAATCACCTTTTCATTGACAGATACACATTAGGTTATCTTTCTTAGGGCCATCTACCAAGACCCACATGTAGCCACTGGTTACCCAAGGTCCTGTTGAGGCTTATTTTTGTCTTAAACATTTTCAACACACCACTAAACATGTCCACATAGGAATCCTCCTTTCAGCTAGATAGAGGTCTCAAAAATTTTTTTTTGTTCCCTTACTTGTCTCAGAATTGGGGACTAATTGAGACAAGTTGAGGGAAATATCACTCCTGACTTGCGTGGAAAAGGACTAAACTCAGGGATAGTAAACTATCTTTCATAATAAAAACAGAAAAATACAAAACATTGCTAGTCTCAGTATTAAGATGAAGAAAAGATAGAATAATACATATTTGTCTGATTTCTAAGCTCTAACTACTTCTTCCAGGGCAGAATTTTCATTCCCTAGCCTCATTTCACCTAGCTCCTTCTATGTTCCCTTTTGTCTTTCCTTACCTCTGTTTCTGTCCCACACTTTTATATGTTTCTTCTTGCCTGGTGTGTTGGTCATATGACACAACACATATTTCTCTACTAAAAGCTGACACAAAGACCAATTAGTCATGGGAACTATGTAAATAGTCTTTTTTTTTTTTTTTTGGTTTTTTGAGACAGAGTTTCTCTGTGTAGCCTGGCTGTCCTGGTACTCACTTTGTAGATCAGGCTGGCCTCGAACTCAGAAATCCGCTTGCCTTTCCCTCCCAAGTGCTGGGATTAATGACATGTGCCACCATGCCCGGCTTAAATAGTCTTTTTAGTTAGAATATAATTACCTGTGAAAATAGTCTCAGTTGAGTAATTATGTAGATCAGGTTGGCCCCATGGTTATGCTTCAAGGGGATTTTCTTGAATATTAACTAACCCAGCTCACTGTTGGGAATACCATTCCCTAGGCTGAGCCCTGGGCTGTTTAAAAGTGAAGGAAAACAACAACAACAACAACAACAACAACAAAACCAAAGCAAGCAAACAAGCAAAGATTCATGCCTTTACCTTCTCTCTGCCCTTGACTGTGGATATAACTAGTTGCTTTAAGTTTCTTTCTTAAGTTTCCTGAAACAATGGATTTTTAACCTGAAATTATGAAGTAAAATAAACCTACCCTTCATTATGTTTCCTGCTGACAGGATGTTTTATCACAGCAACAGAAATAAAATTGGTAAAGTATTAAAAAATACTGTTATCCTGACTGTGCTTTAGGGGAAACTGAGTTTCCTTTATTGTATTTGGAGATTCAGGAATTGACCCATTCATCTTCATTGTCTTTGAATAGAATGTAGAACAGAGAGAGGACATGTTTTAGCAGATACAGTGGGACTGTAAAAACAAGAAAGCTACATCAGAATGTCATCATATTTGTTTTTTTTTTTTTTAAATAAAACAATGCAGTTTTGGCAACCCCCCACTCCATGTTTGTGTCATTTCCACTATAACTGAGTGAAACTTCCTTTCTTTGTCTCCACCATTCTTTCAGTCTGAGTCCAGCTGAGGAGCAGAAAGCATCGTTCAATCTTCCAGGCTATCATAAAGGAGACTGACCAGACAGGACAGTAGCAAACTGAAAATATTGCCTAATGAATTTACTGTGTGGTCACTGCTATGACTGGTAGTCAGCACAGGGCCTTGCACATGCTAAACAAGTGTTTCTTTTCTGGAATATATTCTCAGCCTAAGGGGGAAATAGAGTACATTGATATAAAAGGATAAAAAGCAAACAGAATAGCAGCATTAAATGTGAAGGAGTATGGAGGGCAGGGTAAAAGAGGAAACACAGGGAGAGACAGCTAATACTAAAGGCCTTTTAAAAGCCATATGAAATCTTCCTAAAGTTTATTCATATATGAAAACACTTTTAAAAACATTGACTACAGATAGGACAAAGGAAAAATCGGTTCCTTTCAGGCCCATTATCTATTAGAATATCACTTTTTCTGGCATCAAGGATCAGTTTTAGAGGGATCCATTTTCAATTTTCCAACATGTTTTGCCCATAGTAGAAAGAAGAGCAAACCAATGAGTTAAGTTCTGAACACCCAGGTAGCCAATCATGATACCTGTCATAAGGTAGATCACCCAAGCAAGAACTGTGGTTTTCATGGGACAAGCCCTACGTTCTGTCCATTTCCTACCATCTCCACCTGTCAAATAAGCATAGTGCCCCATGCCCACATATCAGTGCAAGCACACTTTTCTCTTTTTCACGTTTAAGGGATATACTCTATTCATTGCCCTTAGATTTCTCAAATCTGTACTTAAATTAATTCCTTCATTAAAAATAGGCTATAGAAGCTGTGAAATAATCTATTCACAAATTTTCCAAACTAAAACATTAATCCTTTTGCTTACAACTAAATAAAACATCGTCTTTAAATATTAAAGGAGTTTTTTTCCCCCACGTGCACAATTAACTGATGAAGCTGCTAAATATGCAATTATCCAATTATGAGGAAGAAGGAAAATAGCGATTAGTTACATCTCTCCCTTGAAAGAATAATTAAACTGTTACATCACAAGAGGAAATATTTTGCTACAAGAACAGGGAGGGAAAAAGGAGGGAAAAGAAATAAATCAGCAGGATGTGAATTTGTGATGTGGGGGTTGGAGTGGTTGGGAAATTAGGAGAGGGATGGAAAGAACCTAGGAGAGGGGCTGCAGCTACAAGCATCAGTAAGATACATTTATTTCCCTAAGGTTCTGCCCCTTCCTAGATAGATAATAACAGACAATCCACATGCCTCCACATGGAATCCAGGGAATGCAGGGAGCAAACTTGTTTTAAGGCAGATTATGAATGACAATGATTGATCTTTGTTGTATGCTGTTATTTTTTTCCCCTCGGGGCTAAAAGCAAAATAAGAAAGTATCTGGAGGGGATATAAGGCTCAAGTTGGCTTCAAGGTCAATATTTTCTGAGAGAGTAGATCACACAGTTAGAAGATTGCCTTCTGAAATCTTAGCCTGACTATTTTTTTTATTAGATATTTTCTTTATTTACATTTCAAATGTTATCTCCTTTCCTGGTTTCCCCTCTGAGAACCCCCTACCCTATTCCCCCTCCCCCTGCTCACCAACCCACCCACTCCCACTTCCCTGTTCTGGCATTCCCCTACAATGGGGGATTGAGCTTTCACAAGTCCAAGAACCTCTCCTCTCATTGATGTCTAGCAAGTCATCCTCTGCTACGTATGCAGCTGGAGCCATGGGTTCCTCCATGTGTACTCTTGGGTTGGTAGTTTAGTCCCTGGGAGCTCTGGGGGTACGGGTTGGTTCATATTGGTGTTCCTCCTATGGGGCTGCAAACTCCTTCAGCTCCTTGGGTTCTTTCTCTAGCTCCTCCACTGTCAACCCTGTGCTCAGTCCAATGGATTCTTGTGAGAATCCACTTCTGTATTTGTCAGGCACTGGCAAAGCTTCTCAGGAGACAGCTATATCAGCCTCCTATCAGCAAGCTCTTGTAGGCATCCACAATAGTGTCTGGGTTTGGTTAGTGTCTGGGTTTGGTAATTGTATATGGGATGGATCCCCAGGTGGAACAGTCTCTGTGAGTACACTATAGATGTTTTTAGACACACCAGAGGAGGGCATCGGGACCCATTACAGATGGTTGTGAGCCACCATGTGGTTGTTGGGAATAGAAATCAGGACCTCTGGAAGAGCAGTCAGTGCTCTTAACCACTGAGCCATTTCTCCAGTCCAAGGCCCGACTCTTTCTCACCAAAGCCCTCCCTGTGTAAAATACTTTGCTCTGCAATCTTGATAGATAGCATAGTTAAAGTGCAATGTTCACTATGTCCTAATAGGAACCCACGTTTCTCTTCATGCTAGTGACAGTTTCTCCTCCTTTTACAATTTCTAATGACATTTAAGCCAAGGATTTAATAAAAATCCTGATATAGAAAAATCAGATACTGCTCTGTGTAAAATACTTCTCTAAATGCATTGAGTTCTTATTTATTTTAAATCAACACATATTAATGGGATTCAGTGTGTTTTTGTCCATGTATTTCCAGCCATATATCTTCCACTATTGTCCCAGACCCCTGATTTCCACACATTTCCCTTTATCTAGTAATCACTACTACACTTTCAGGGAACTTAAAGTCAGGACACCTCTGATGTTAAGATTGCTTGTGTGTTAGCAGCTGGGACAAATTGTCCCATAAAATGTGGTGTTATAACCATGGAAGGGTAGATTATATGAGACTCTGAGTGTTTGGTTTGTGACTACTCTATTTCCCTTGTAGGCAAGAAGCCAATTCTTCTCAGTCATGTTATACTTGAGAATTATTTCAGATTACACAACAGGACACGTGTTTTTAGAGATATTCCAAGACTTACAGAGCTTATTCCCAGAGAACACACTGGAACAACACAGCCTTTCAGAAGCAAGGCAACTGCTCTGAGTTCCTTTGAGATGTATAGGAAGACAGAGGCAACAGTAGGCTGGGCAAAAGCTTCTAGGAAAATGTAAGTCACTGAAGAGAGCATCTTCACTAGCGCCAAGCAGAAGCTGGCAAACCATCAGTCTACTTTGTCCACCAACAAATCAACAAACCAAGGAACATGTATTGAAATGCTTTATTGTAGCAAGGGAATTTTCCAGATCAGACTCAAAGGAGAAATCAGCAGCAGGCTCCCTCCTCCACAACAGTTCAGATAAGCCACCTTACATAGTTAACCAAAGTTCTCAAACATAGACATGTCTTCTATTCTCTCTGAGGTCCTATTTCCTCTTTTCAAATTTCTTATTCAATACGAATGACTAAATCAGATCGTAAGAAGGATTTGCTCCATTTAGGAGAGATCTTTGTGGGTAATCCCTACACTTAATATTGTAAAGACAGCATGCCTTTTAAAACCCTAGTCATAAATGAGTCTGTATTTTTGATATCTTGTCATCTTCTAACTATATATAGAACTTGCTACTCACTCTACTATTGTGACTTCTTTTTTTTAATTCTTTTTTTCCAATTTTTATTAGGTATTTACTTCATTTACATTTCAAATGCTATCCCCAAAGTCCCCTATACCCTCCCCTCCCCGCTCCCCTACCCACCCACTCCCCCTTCTTGGTGTGGTGTTACCCTGTACTGGGGCATATAAAGTTGGCAAGACAAAGGGGCCTCTCTACCCAATGATGGCTGACTAGACCATCTTCTGCTACATATGCAGCTAGAGACACAAGCTCTAGGGGTACTAGTTAGTTCATATTGTTGTTCCACCTATAGGGTTGCAGACACCTTCAGTTCCTTGGGTACTTTCTCTAGCTCCTCTATTGGGGGCCCTGTGTTCCAACCCATAGCTGACTGTGAGCATCCACTTCTGTGTTTGCCAGGCACTGGCATAGCCTCACAACAGACAGCTATATCAGGGTCCTTTCAGCAAAATCTTGCTGGCATATGCAATAGTGTCTGTGTTTGGTGGTTGATTATGTGATGGACCCCTGG
>NC_034604.1:35740131-35741636 GCF_900095145.1 Mus pahari
TAAATGTACCACATTTTCTGTATCCATTCCTCTGTTGAGGGACATCGCAGTTCTTTCCAGCTTCTGGATATTATAAATAAGGCTGCCATGAACATAGTGGAGTATGTGTTCTTATTACCAGTTGGGACATCTTCTGGGTATATGCCCAGGAGAGGTATTGCTGAATCCTCTGGTAGTACTATGTCCAATTTTCTGAGAAACCAAAAGACTGATTTTACAAGCTTGCAGTCCCACCAAAAATGGAGGAATGTTCCTCTTTATCCATATCCTCACCAGCATCTGCTGTCACCTGAATTTTTGATCTTAGCCATTCTGATTGGTGTGAGGTAGAATCTCAAGGTTGCTTTGATTTGCATTTCCCTGATGATTAAGGATGTTGAACATTTTTTCAGTTGTTTCTCAGCCATTCAATATTCTTCAGTTGAGAATTCTTTGTTTAGTTCTGTGCCCCATTTTTTTAATGGGGTTATTTGATTTTCTGGAGTCTGTCTTCTTGAGTTTTTTATATATAATGGATATTAGTCCCCTATCTGATTTAGGATTGGTAAGGATCCTTTCCCAATCTGTTGATGGCCTTTTATCTTATTGACAGTGTCTTTTGCTTTACAGAAGCTTTGCAATTTTATGAGGTCCCATTTATCAATTCTCGATCTTACAGCACAAGCCTTTACAGTTCTATTCAGGAATTTTTTCCCCTGTGCCTATCTATATCTTTGAGGCTTTTCCTCACTTTCTCCTCTATAAGTTTCAGTGACTGTGGTTTTATGTGGAGTTCCTTGATCCACTTAGACTTGACCTTAGTACAAAGAGATAAGAATGGATCAATTCTCATTCTTCTACATGATAGCTGCCAGTTGTGCCTGCACCATTTGTTGAAAATGATGTCTTTTTTNCACTGGATGGTTTTAGCTCCCTTGTCAANGATCAAGTGACCATAGGTGTGTGGCTTCATTTCTGGGTCTTGAATTCTATTCCATTGGTCTACATGTCTGTCGCTATACAACTACCATGCAGTTTTTATCACAAGTGCTCTGTAGTACAGTTTTAGGTCAGGCATAGTGATTCCCCTAGAGATTCTGTTATCATTAAGAAGAGTTTTTGCTATCCTATGTTTTTTGTTATTCCAGATAAATTTGCAAATTACCCTTTTAAACTCATTGAAGAATTGAGTTGGAATTTTGATAGGGATTGCATTGAATCTGTAGATTGCTTTTGGCAAGGTAGCCATTTTCACAATGTTGATCCTGCCAGTCCATGAGCATGGGAGATCTTTCCATCTTCTGAGATCTTCTTTGATTTCTTTCTTCAGAGACTTGAAGTTCTTATCATATAGATAGTTCACTTCCTTAGTTAGAGTCACTCCAAGGTATTTTATATTATTTGTGACTATTGTGATGGGTATTGTTTCCCTAATTTCTTCTCCTCCTGTTTATCCTTTGTGTTGAGAAAGGCCATTGATTTGTTTGAGTTAATTTTATATCCAGCTACTGCACTGAAGGTGTTTA
>NC_034604.1:35741647-35758552 GCF_900095145.1 Mus pahari
TCTGTTCTTATGCTTGCTTCCTGCCATCTGATTATCTCTAGTGCTTGCTGCCCTCAATATATCTGATTGGAGCCTGTCCTTCCTATAATCCCAGTTGATTCANGACTTCTCAGAGTCCAGATTTCTCTGTGATTCTTTGTGGGCTCCTGTGAACCTGAGATTCTGGGTATGTCTGAGTTCTTGGCAGTCAAGTTCCTCTGAGACACTCAAATACTAGTGTGACCCAGCTCCTGTTATCCTGGGATCCTGTTGTCCTAAGATCCTGGGCATGTTACAGAGTGTGGAAATGGTGTCTCCTTTGAGGACTCTTGAGTTGTCTGGTCTGTTTGAAACCAAGGTAAACCTGAACTGATTAAAAGGTACCTGAGCCTCTGGTCAGGAAAGGCTCTGGTGTCCTTGTTCCTGCTGTCACAGGCCAGTCACTATTGGATTGGAGCAGCTGTTGTGTTCCACTCACCAGGGATCCTAAGATCACTTGTGCAGTCTGCTAGGGACCTTGGGGGGTGTCTGCCCACTCCGCGCCCTAGGTGACCCTGTGTTGGTGCAGGCCAGAATGGATTTGTGCCCCTGGTCAGGCAGGTTCTCTGCTGCCTTAGTGCTGTCTCAGTTCCGTGTGTGCAATTGAATTGGAGCTGATGTTGTGTTCCACTCATCAGTGATCCTAAGATCATGTGGGCAGTCCTTTAGGGACCATGGGGGTGTCTGCCCACTCTGCACCTAGGTGACCTGGTGCTGGAGCAGACCGGAAGGCATTTGTGCCCCCTGGTCAGGCCCCTGTTGTGATTTCTTTTCCACTTTTTTCCAGCATGTGAAACTTAAATGATCCCCTAGGAAAACCACAGTGATTTCCTGTGATTACTGTTGCTTCTATGATTTTGACGGTATGAGGTTTAGCCATGCTTCTGAATTTTAAATACTAAACATATTATTTGAAAATCAATGGTTCACATGCCTTTTTAAGTCAGAGTTTCTCAGAGAAATTAAGTCATCATGGGATAAGTAGGTTACCCTGTGGGACAATGGATCATGCTAGGAAATTTGGTAAGGTTGAGATGGTCTGAGACTCCAGAAACTCAGGTACACACCTGAGCTGGTAGGTGCCCCTCAGTTCCCTGCCAGGTTCTTGGCTTGGATCCCATGCATGGTACACTCCTCACATCAGTCCATAGTCAGAATAGAGTTCTCTATGCTAATGTGGTATTTAGAGGCCCTGAGGGTCTAGCCAATAAGCTTCCCTTCCCAGACATTCATTCCCACAAAAGGTGTTTAATCTGTGATCTACCCTGAGAAGTCAGTATGTATTTTCATGACTAACTGTTAATAAACAGTATGGATAAACATGGACTGTCTTTTTCACTGAGAACCACTACGGGGTGCATGGAGAAGGCTTTTGCCTATAGTTCTGTAGTCTCCTGTAGAAGTCCTCTCTGTGTTTCGAACTGACTGCTACCAAGCTAAGGACAATCACTGATGAACTAAGCCTGAGTTCCCTTTTTCCCCAGACCTGGGCTAGTTGCCATCCTTAGCCCACAGTGCCCCTCCCCCAACCCCAAATTCTCTATGCAGTTCTCCAGTGGTGACTGGAGACCTAGAAGTCATGGTATCAAAACTTCTGCCACTAGTATCTTATACTGCATTCTTTCACCCCCTGACTAGTGCTCAGTACTTCCCTATAGCTCAGCACCTGATAGTGGGAGATGATGGGAGTGATAATGGGAGATGCAGGCCAGCACTTCCCATGTGGGCAGTGTGTTCCTCCCAACCCAATGCAGACCCACTTTTCCCTATAAAGAAAAGCCCATGGGAGACTGGCAAAGCTGAAACAGAACCCTTTGCAAAGCCCCTTGTTTTGATTATCTAGATTGAGAAAACAATTATTGATAAAATATAAAGATAAAATGAAATAGGTAGGGTGAAGGTTTTGTGGAGGGAGTTTCACTATGTCAGTGGCTATAAGTGGGTTCTTTATAAAGAATAAGAAATTACTATTGTATTAACCATTACGTACTAAGGGCTTCTTCTTGATGGATATTTCACTAATACTATGCTGCTATGAAATCTCTTCAGAGGACAATGTACCAACTTTTAAAGTGGTAATAATAACCAAGCATCTCTATTATCCCTACCCAATGATACAAAAAAGCCTTCTAAGGACTTAAACCTTGCTTGTGATTTGTCATCTCAATAACATAATGAGATAGCATGGTTGTCAAGGTTATCAAGAAAGAAACATCACACCAAAATGGGACAAATAAAGTGTTTGTACGAGAGGCACTTATAAAGGTGCGAATGTTAATAGGAAAACCCAATGAGGGATGGTGAAAGAAAGCATAAGAGTCATTTCCATCGTTAGATCCTTGGAGTCCACAGATGAAGCAGTTATTTGGATTTAAACAGAGCAGAGGCATACTCAATCAGAAGTATGTCCTTCAGATGACAGTAACCACCACTGCACTTTCTATGAGGCAGAAGGAAGAGAACCTATTTATGAACAAACATAGTTACTGCCATCCCCAGTTCTCTACCTGACCATGGTGTCTAGTTTTGTAATTGTATCACTCTATTTTACCACCCATTACCCATGTATCTTATACCTGCACCTTGGCTGAACAAATCATCATACTTCGTGCAATGATGTGAAACTATTATTCTCAGTCGATAGACAGTATTTCAGGAACCTATTTTAGCACTGAAAATAGGAAAATGACCTCCTTCATAACATTTATGGTCATGGCTAGTCCAGGGAGACATCTAGCATATTTCAAAGGATGCTAGGGCCTCTTCTAGATACCTTTTAAAGGTTTTAGTAAAGGAAAAGTCCTCTGTATTACCCTGTGATTGTGTTGGTTAGGTTTGGCCTGGCAGACTCCAAGTGAGAGCCCCAGTCTAACATCCTAAGGAAGTTCTCATATTTCTTCAAAGACAACCAGTTGGCTTTGGCTTAAGGTTATACCTGAGTCTGAGTTTAACTAGCAAACAAAAGAGACTATTGATTTCACTCCTGGTAAAGTAAATATACCTAAGTCAATTTATTTGGCACTGTAAAATTTTATATTTTATTTTTACAGCCTAATACTATTAGTGTCTGTTTCCATGCATGTTTTTCTAACTCCTTTCTTCAATAGAAATCAGTAATGTTTTAAAGTCAATGGACAATTTTCTTAGAAACCATGTCTTGTAATTCATTGTCTGAGCTATGCTAGGATTCAATAATTTTTTATTTTGTGTCAGGAGAGCTGCCTCTTCAGGAGAGTTAAGAATGCATAATTCTTAGCCTCCTCTGTGTTTTGCCCAACTGTAACCTGAACCTTCTATTTAGTTACAGTTATACTTACCATTGGTATCAGGACATAAATGGTCTGGTGAGACTAAGTTATTTTTATTATTCTCTGAGAATTTCATGCATGTATGCAATATATAGTAATCATTTTCTATCCTTCTCTTTTTAAAATTATTTCTGGATTTACCCCATTTCTATCCCAAATTTGTATCTTCATTTTTGAAAATATTCTACCTAGTGAAATTTATGTTGAGCATATATTGACACATATGATGTTAACCACTGGAGTATGGTAGAGCTACCAAGACCCACACCCTTAAAGAAGACTAACTCACCCCTCCCCTAGAAGCTATCAAATGTCTGTTTAAGTCTTTCTCACCTCCATACTGAAATGTTGACTGGCTTGGTCCTGTATACCTGTATAGCTGCTATGAGTTAAGTGTGCCAGTTCTATAACATCTGAAAGATAGTGTTTGTCTTTGGTCTACCCCAAGCTCTAGCTCTTAACAGATTTTCTGCTAAGAGAAGAGTGTGAAAAAGATGTCCTAATTGTGTGAGTTATTTTTTAAATAGGCTATGAATTTTATCACTGACATATCAGACCTGTGACCACAAAGTCAAAAGGAGCCACTATAAAGTTTCCATTAATGCTGAAATGGTATGTTAAAGACGTTAATCTGGTCATTTTTTTCTGAGAAAGTTCATCTGTAAAATCATCTCTAGAAATGTCACAAGGAGCTAAGTACCCTCAGACATTCTGATCAGTATCATTACCGTGAATCCAAACTACTTGATTGCTGAAGTTCTTGCTTTCTGAAATCTACAGATTCAATGCAATTCTCATAAAAATTCCAACTCAATTCTCCATAGAGTAAGAAAGAGCAATTTGCAAATTCATTTGGAATAACAAAAAAACGTAGGATAGCAAAAACTATTCTCAATAATAAAAGAACTTCTGGGGGAAATCACCATCTCTGACCTCAAGCTGTATCACTGAGCTATAGTGATAAAAATTGTATGGTATTGATACAGAGATAGGCAGGAACAAAAATGCAATAGAATTGAAGACTCAGAAATGAAGCCATACCCCTATGGTCACTTGATCTTCGACAAAGGAGCTAAAACCATCCAATGGAGAAAAAGGAGCATTTTTAACAAATGGTGTTGGTTCAACTGAAGGTCAGCATGTAGAAGAATGCAAATTGATCCATTCATTTTCTTTTCTTTTTTTTTTTTTCTTTTTTTCTTTTTCTTTATTTACAAAGCTCAAGTCCAAGTGGATCAAGGACTTCCACATAAAATCAGATACACTGAATCTAATAGATGAGAAAGTGGGGAAGAGCCTCAAACACATGGGCACAGGGGAAATGTTCCTGAACAGAACACAAATGGCTTATGCTCTAAGATTAAGAATTGACAAATGGGACCTAATAAAATTGCAAAACTCTGTAAGGTAAAAGACATTGTGTATAGGAAAAAAATGGCAACAAACAGATTGGAAAAGATCTTTACCAACCCTACATCTGATAGAGGGCTAATATCCAATATATACAAAGAACCAGAGAATCAAATAACCCAATTAAAAATTCTCAACTGAGGAATACTGAATGGCTGAGAAGCACCTAAATAAATGTTTAACATCCTTAGTCATTGGGGAAATGCAAATCAAAACAACCTGGAGATTCTACCTCACAATGGTCAGAATGACTAAGATCAAAAACTCAGGTGACAGCAGATGCTGGCGAGGATGTGGAGAAAGAGACACTCGTCCATTTTTGGTGGCATTGCAAGCTGGTACAACAACTCTGAAAATCAGTCTGGTGGATTATCAGAACATTGGACAAATTATTACCTGAGGAACCAGCTATACCACTCTGGGGCACATATCCAAAAGACTCTCCAAAGTATGACAAGGACACATGCTTCACTATGTCTATAGCAGCCTTACTTACAGAAGCTGGAAAGAACCCAGCTATCCTTCAACAGACAAATGGATACAGAAAATGTGGTACATTTATCCAAGCAAGTACTAGTCAGCTATTAAAATCAATGATTTCATAATATACTTAGGCAACTGGATGGAACTAGAAAATATCATTCTGAGTCAGGTAACCCAATCAAAACACACACACACACACACACACACACACACACACACACANACACACACACACACACACACACACACACACACACACACATGGTATGCACTCACTGATAAGTGGATATTAGCCTAAAAGCTCAGAATATCTAAGATACAATTCACAGACCACATAAAGCTCAAGAAGGATGATCAAAGCATGGATGCTTTGGTCCTTCTTAGAAAGGGGAAGAAAATACTAAGGGAAGCAAATACTTAGACAAAGTGTGGAGTAGAGACTGAAAAAAAAAGGCTGTCCAGAGACTGCCCCCACCTGGGGATTCATCCCATATACAGGATCCAAACACAGACACTATTGTGGATGCCAAGAAGTGCATGCTGAGAGGAGCCTGATGTAGCTGTCTCCTGAGAGACTCTGCCAGAGCCTCACAAATACTGAGGTGGATGCTCACAACTAAACATTGGACTGAGCACAGGGTCCCCAATGGAGGAATTAGAGAAAAGACTGAAGGAGCTGAAGGGGTTTGGGACTCCTTATGAAGAACAACAATTTCAGCCAACCAGACCACCCAGAGTTCCCAGGGACTAAACCAATACCCAAAGAGTACACATGGAGTAACCCGGGGCTCCAGCTGCATGTTTATCAGAGGGTGATGGCTTTGTTGGGCATCAATGGGAGGAGAAACCCTTGGTCCTGTGAAGGCTATATGCTTCAGGGTCGGAGAATGCCAGGGTAGGGAAGTGGGAGTGGTTGGTGGGTGGGGGAGCACCCTCATAGAAGTAATGGAGGGGGGATGGTTAGGGGGTTTCTGGGAGGTGATGAGACCCAGAAAGGGGATAACATTTGAAGTGTAAATTAAGAAAATACCCAATAAAAATGTTCTTGCTTTCTGTTTGTTCTTCATTCTAGCCTATCTTTAGTGATAGCTCAAATAAGATAATTCTACCCTGTGATGGTTCATATGCTTGGCCCAGTGAGTGGCATGATTAGAAGGTGTGACCTCGTTGGAGTAGGTGTGTCACTGTAAGAGTGGGCTATAAGACCCTCATCCTAGCTTCCTGGAAGTCAGTGTTCTCCTAGCAGCCTTCAGATCAAGACGTAGAACTCTCAGTTCCTCCTGTACTATGCCTGCTTGGATGGTGACATGTTTCCACTTTGAACTAACTGAACTTCTGAACCTGTAAGCTAGCCCCAATTAAATGTTATCCTTTATAAACTTGCCTTGATCATGGTGTTTGTTCCCAACAGTAAAACCCTAACTAATATATAGCCTATGTACTGTAATGCTAGTGACACATTTACCTTCCACAAGGATAATATATGTTCTCATTGAAAGTATGTAAGGAACCTATCCTCAAAATTCCATCTGAGGCCCTGTTTCCTAAAGTCCTTTTTTATTGCACCTTCTGTGGTGTGTAGGAAGAAAATGCAATATTCACATAGAGCTATTTATGAGTTTGGGAAAAATGTATGAATTACAACATTGTGACCATAGTTGAGAGAAGTTAACAAAGATGATAAAGTCCTCTACCTGGTGAGAAATATTCAATCTCTAAACATGTCTCCCTAATATGTCGCCCCTTTCTCTCATTGGGTTCTCACTTGGCCACACCTATCTAAAAGTCAGAAGTAAACCAGCCTGCAAATCCTCCAGAGATCAACTCTAGAGTAAAGATCTCATGAGGGACAAAGAGAAGTAGCCTCATTACCTAGCAAAGATGCTCTTACACTATCCCCATTGTAAGGTAAAACAAAGAACAGACTTAAGCTTAGAGAAAAAAATTGCACATGGAAAACCTATTTTCCAGGTACAGTGTGACAGGTTCTCACCCTGGGATCAGAGCCAGCAGTGTGGATCTTCTTGAGTGCTGACAGTTGCTGTAGGCATAAGTCTTATTTGTATAATAGCATATGCATTTTACTTTATGTTCCTTTTTTGGAGAACCTCCTCCCTGCCAAGATTATTGAGAAATGTTCTCCCTATCAAGGTTAATGACACCATGATAATCAGAAACAGCATGATTCCAGAAAGCTAGGATATGTTTGCTGTTCCTAAGCAATATGTCAATCTGTGACCTTCAGAACACTCCTTAAGGCTGTGGGAAAGAACTCTGAACATATTAGTTCAAGAATATATAAATCAATGTAAGAACTGTTCTTTATAGAATTTCTCAATGATGCCAAAAGGATGAAATAGGAATTGTATGAGGGGCTTCACAGACCTGAAAGAACAGAGGCAGCTATACTTACGCATTAGCTTTGTTAGAAAGACATTATGGAAGGAGATAAAGAAATTTAGAGAGTGGTGATCTTAGGACAAGATCCCTGGGAGCTAAGATTATTGTTTGCGTTTGCAGTTGAAAAACAATGGACTTTAATCTGGCATAAACTACAGTCCAGAAATGGAGGGCATGTGGGGAGCAGGTGTGCCAAGTCCCATGTACCCTGTTTACCAAGAACCTGAGCCTGCTGAGCCTGTGCACTTGGAAATCCTGTGCTGTCCACCTGATGAGTCACTGGCCTCCCTGGCTGAATTCTGATTGGATCCAGGAGAGGGAGGACAGGTTAGGTCAGAGGACTGATGAAAACAGGATGTGCCCCCTGGGGCGGGGAGGGAGAATGTTGTTTTGAAGGAGCTCAGAGGACTGATGAAAGCAGGTTGTGCCCCAGGGGGAAGGAGGAGAAGGCTGTTTTGAAAGAGCTGTTTTGGAAGGGAGTTTAGTTGAAGAAAGCTGTTTGAGAAAGAAGCTGCTTGAAACCTTCCTTGGCATTTGTGTCAGTTTTTCCCCATCTCTGCTGGTCAGAGTTTGGGGTTTGCAGCATCTGGTGGCCCGTACAGTGACCTCTGAAAACGGCATCTGGTGCCTTGTGTGAGGAATCTGAACAGGGCATCTGGTGGCCAGGGAAAAAAAGAAGAAAAGGCCAAAAAAGAAGCAGAAAAGAAAGGAAAAAAGCAGAAGCCAGGCAGAAGGAACAGGAAGCCAAAGAAAAGCAAAGACAAGCTGAATTAGAAGCTGTTTGGTTGGCTAAGGAGAAAGAAGAGGAAGAAGTTAGAAAAAGGAAAGGCAGAAACTTCGGAACTCATGCAAGATCCGAAACAAGAAAAAGGAGCTGCGGGGGAGTTCCGTGGTAAGTAAGAATTAATCTAGTGCTAGGAAGAGGCTCCCCAGTGGAGGGACAAAGAGGACCCTGGTATAGGTACAAAATTAAGCTCCCAGGTTATGGGACAAATTTAGGATCCTGGTATAGGGGCGAAATTAAAAGTGAGGAGATTGCTTCAAAAAGGAAAGTTAGAGTGGTGTTGGTGCAGCTGTTAGCAATTTGGATGCTGCCAAGTTAGAAAAGTTTTCCTGTGGCCAGGCTGGGCATTTTAAAAGAGATTGTCCTAATCACCCCAAATACAGATTTGGTAACCACAGGGATGCAGATATTGAATCAAGAAACCTCAGTAGACATGAAAGTATGCACACTGATGAAGAACCTTGCAAATATAGACTATGGCAAGTTTTTAAGTTTATTTTCAAACATAAGTCAGAGTCATGGAATCTACATAGGAGAGAAAGACTATGAAGAATGTGATAAAACTTTTGGCTCTATCCCAAAACTTGTACAGCTAAGAATTCATAGTAGAGAAATCCCACAGAAGTGTAGGAAATATAGAACAGAATTCAGGACCTTAGCACAAATTTTGTTACTCCATAGCTATCTCGTTCACTTTCCTACAAAAGGCCTAATCAGAGGAAAGAAGGGATTTGGATCCACTGGGGACGCAGGAGTGTGGTTCTCTATAGATTTAGAAGACCATCCCCTTTATAAATTAAAGATAAAGGGAGAACATTTGGGGATTATTAAATTCTGGAGCTAATAGGAGCATTATTAAGGAAGCAGATTGGCCTTCAGTGTGGCCTATTCAGCCCTCAACTCAGACTCTAAGGGGGTTGGGATTTGCTTAAGACCCAAATTGCAGTGCAGGAATTCTACTGTGGGAAGATGATGAAGGTCATAAAGGAAGTTTTCAACCTTTTGTATTGAGTATACCCATATCCTTGTGAGGTAGAGATGTCATGAAACAGATAGGAGTGGTTTATGTGGAAGGAGATGCACCACGAGTTCATCTGTTCCCTTCTCAATCTGCACAAGCAATAGAATTACATGCTGTCCTACAAGTGTTCCTAGAAATTGAGGAGGCCTTTAATTTGATTTCGGATAGCCAGTATGTGGTACAAGCAGTTCAACAATTGGAAAATGTAGGGTTAATTAAGGCAACATCCACTGTTTTTGACATTTGGTTCATGGCCTGCCCTACAATCCCCAGGGCCAAGGCATTGTGAAAAGAGCAAATGCAACTTTAAAATATGCTTTAATTAAACAAAAAGGGGGAATGGGATTAAGTCCCCCAAAGATAAATTATTCTTAATTTTTAAAATTTGGATGTTGATGGCCGTTGTGCTGCAGATCGTTATTGCTCTCCACATGATGCTAAATCTGTGTCTGTCCTATGGAAGGACGTCCCTACTGGACAATGGAAAGGCCCTGATCAGGTTTTGGTATGGACACAGGGAGCAGTGTGTATCTTTCCACAGGATCAAGAAAATCCCCTTTGGGTGCCAGAATGCTTGACCCGACAGTGGAGAGAGAAACCTACTGATAGGTATGGTGATGGCTCAGGAGAGAGAGTTATGGGGGATAGTGAAGGCCCTTCCCCTACCAGTTCCCCTGAGTGCTGATGCTGGTGTTTATCCCAGATTCTTTGCAATGCCTTGCTTTAATGTATCGTTGAAGGGGAGTCTGTGCTTTTCTGTGGAAAAATAATTGTAAACTTACTTCTTTATGTATGGTACCTCCTTTTTTTTTTTTTTAGTTAGTAATAGAATGCTCCAATATCACATGCCTTTTTGTCTCACTAGACCCACCCCTGGCGATGGTGACCATAATACCCACAGCCATACCTTGGCCTCTGGAGGTGCAGGAGGGTCAGCTGTCAGTGCTCCTAAGGAATAGGAGAGATTTTGGAATTACAGCCGCCATCATTACAGCAGTGATTGGAGATACTGTGGTGGATGGTATGTATGCGCAGGTGGGCGCAGGCTGACCAACAACTGTTGACTCAAGCTATGGCGGCTATAGAGTCAGGTAATTCGCCCCATGTTTGGCTCAGTGTGATGGGTTGTTAATCCACGATGGGTAAGACTCTCACATGTGCATACCAACCTAAGACAGGGTGGTGAAAATGAGTTCACCACACCAATGATGGATAAGGATATAACATGGTTGAGGGAAACCTAAGACAGATGTGATCCCAGAGCCATTTTAATTAAACAAAAAGGGGAATATGTGGGGAGCAGGTGTGCCAAGCCCCATGATCCCTGTTTACCAAGAACTTGAGCCTGCTGAGCCTGTGCACTTGGACATCCTGTGCTGCCCGCCTGATGAGTCACTGGCCTCCCTGGCTGAACTCTGATTGGATCCAGGAGAAGGGGGGAAGGATTAGGTCAGAGGACTGGTGAAAACAGGATGTGCCCCGGGGGGGGGAGGGAGGAGAAGGCTGTTTTGAAAGAGCTGCTTTGGAAGGGAGTTTAGTTGAAGAAAGCTGTTTGAGAAAGAAGCTGCTTGAAACCTTCCTTAGTGTTTGTATTGTTTCATTCCCCACCTCTGCCGGTCAGGTCGGAGTTCAGGGTTTGTGGCAAGGGCACACTTGTGATCCTGATCTTGATGCTGGAAGATACAGGCTTTTGATCTGGAACTTGAGAATAGTAACCATGAAGAGCTTAGGTCCACTTGTGGTAGTACACACCTTTAATTCCAGCATTCAAGGGGCAGAACCATGCAGACCTATGAGTTCAAGTTTCAGGACAATGAAGGAGTTAGAAAACAGAAAGATAGTGATAATATAATAGAACAGTTGAGGCTATGCAGGCCATGTAACAGCTCCAACAAGCAACATAGCTTAACAGTATTGATCATGTGGTTCTATCTTTGGAGTCAGGGGACTAAGGTCATAAAATGCTGATTCAAGGGATAATCAAAAGGGAACCTGAGGTAAATTACTGAATTGATATGCAATTCCTAAGGAAGTAGTTTATGCAAAATACAAGACTGGGCTTTGATCTGCAAGGCAGAGCTATCTCAAGGAGAGAGCTAAGCATATTAATGTCAGCTTGCATTAATCAATGACTCCAAGGCTCTTAAAAAGTTCTTCCTCAGGCTACCATATCATCAAATAGGTTGCCTCCTTCCATTATCTTTCTTCTCTGTTCACTGGCACTCTTGTTTTTAAGTCTGGAATACCATAGGTCTTGTTTGTTTTTTTCTATTGAATTTCTAAGGTTTAATGTATTCCTCATAACCTCATCAACTCATGGCCATCCAGTTGTCTGTCTCATCAAGTGCTGTTTGCTGTGTCTGGGAACTAGGAATATACTTCCTCTGCCCACAGAACAGGGAAATAAAAACAGAAATCTGTGCGGTACTTAGAAGAATCACTTCAGCGTCGGCTTTAGGGTATTAGATTTATTGTGCTATAAATAATGCTGAGTTATGAAAAAAAGACACAATTATTCTTCAACAGCTTAGGGCTTAGCATTTTATCAGCAGGAAAAGAAAATAATTAGTAAAATATAAAATGGGACAAATGTTGCTGCAGTATTCGCCTAACCTATTTAACAAATCATTAAAATGATAGTATTCTCTAACACCATTACTGTTTTATATTTGGGGATATTCTCTCACAGGAATTATGATAGTGAAGCGATTTTTTCCCAGTGAGACTATTTTGGGAATCATATGTAAGAGTGGTAAAGAGTATTCCACTTTTCCTAAGTTGGTCTGAGTTGCACCATACTAAGCTGAGGTCCTGTTGCATGCAGCATGTTTTCTTTTGGCTCTAAATTGGCTCTGTCACTTTTCTTGCTATCATGTTACACCAGGCACACATTTTCATAAAAAG
Source organism: Mus pahari (assembly GCF_900095145.1). Lineage (NCBI taxonomy): Eukaryota > Metazoa > Chordata > Mammalia > Rodentia > Muridae > Mus > Mus pahari. Next base: position 35,753,976 of record NC_034604.1, read on the forward strand.
TGTCAAGTGGCGATCTCTATGTCAGAAACTAAGCAACTGGTACACCTTTCTTTGTGCCTCTGTATTGACTTTTGTGTCTGGTATGAACATGTAAAATACGTTTCTAAGAATATAATCATAATATATAATATGAACAAACTAAAAAATACATAAATAAAAATTCTAAGACCAGTGTTTTAGTTTAAAGATTATAGACACTCTGACAAGATATCCTTTTCCTCTTTAGAATTTAACACCACATTGAACATTACATTCCTTGAGTATCCAGTGTGTTCTAGGACTGTCAAAGTCTGATATGGAAATAAAACAGGAAAAATAAGGTATCAAAAGAATTTAAGGAATAACCATAGGCTAGATCACAGTGGGTCGTGAAAGGGAGTGTGCTAAGGCAATGGAATTTTTCTTTTCGTGGGCTTCACTTCTCTGGGAAGTTTCTATGAAAAGAACATACTAGAATATGCTTTGTCAAACTGGATGCAACATGGCAAGTAATTGCCTGTAAGTCTGAAAGTGATAGCATGTTCTTTAGTGATGTATAGACCTTGAATGTCCTTTCCCTTGATTTCAAGTCATTAAAGCAGGAAAGGCAAGATTACATGTTTTACCCTAAAATCTCAATCAATGAATGCTCATAGGCATAGAAACCTTCCCCACAGTGTGAAGCATCCACTCCTTCATTTGCAAAATAAGACTTGTCCTTTCACTGAAGGGTGCCTAGGAGTGCTCCATGAGGCCATTTTTTTTTTTAAATGATCATCATAGAGCACCACACATATTAAATGCTTAGTAAATATTTTCTATTAGAATGATCACATAATGGTGCAAAATTTTTTCTTTTCTTTTCCTTTCTTTTAGCATAGCTCAGGGCTATTTGCAAAAATGATATATACAGTTATTTGGCATAGAGTCATATTGGGTTATTTTCTGTGAAAAGATAATCAGCTGGTGTAATAGAGGTAATTTGAGAAATATTTTGGTCTTATTCCAAGGCATTCTTCAATGTTCCATTTTATTTGATCACCAAACATCCAATTATGCTACATTAGCTAATGAAGTGAGAAACGCTACTGATGGGCTTGACATTTTCTGGCCAGTTGAAAAAATTAACCATGCTGACTATAAACATCCAGAAAACTGGTGACCTTTCCTCCATTAGTATCATGATGGCACTTAGAAAAAGGTAAAGAGAGATGATTTATGTCTTGCAAATGAGTTGAGGATTCATTCATGGCTAGTAGCAGAAAGCTGGATTTCTAGGAAGGAGTTCCTCTCAGCTGCTATGTAAGTAAGGAAAGCGTGAAAAGATTAAAAGCATGCTATCTCACAAATGCAGGTTTTAATGTGTTTATCACGATGCTGCAGCTGGATGCTGTGCAACTTTGCTTAGACTGATAGGCTGCTGTCATTGGCCCCCTTTTGCAAGGGACAGGGAACTACATTTAGGCAAAGAGCACTCAAGTATACATTTCTTATATCATGCCTTTGAAGATCACAGTGTGACAATGTGAGTGTACACTCTAATCTAGATTGATCTGTGTCTTTTCTAACACTGTAAAACAAACAAACAAACAAACAAACAAACAAAAAAACACTGTAGTGTTTAAGTAGCATTGATGAGATGCCCTTACAAGCCCTGGCATCACTCATATCCCATCTCTTACTTCCAAATATTTTAGTCAAAGATTAACAAATGAGGAAGAGTTTGTGCATCAAAATTATCTGCATGCAGGAAGCAATAGGTTTCTCTCCAGCTTCTCTGAACCCCTACTGCCCTGTAATCCCATCATGGACCTCTCCAGCTGCACAGGCCTTCCGCTTTCCCCTTAGTGTTATGCATTTACTTACTCTGCTTTGAGATGGCAGCAACTACTACTTTCTCCTTGCTCATTTCCCTCCAGGCTTCAGCTTGCCTCTTTCTTGCACACAGATCTTAGCTCAAGAAATGCTGCTACAAAATCTTTCCTAACTTTTGCCTTTCTGAGTGTTCCTGCCTGCAGAAACACTCCGGTCTGGATTCGCACTGAATGGCAGGAACTCCTAAAAGAGAAAGGGCTGCAAAAAGAAAATGGATGCCTTGACAAGACTCTGATCAAGGCTCGATTTTTATTTATTGGACTTTGCTTAAGTACAAGGAAGGGTTAGGAAGGGTTCCCAGCATGCCCTTGAGTCTCTTGAAGTTGCCACGGTGATCCAAGGATCGTAGGCAGTCGGAGCGATAGTGCGCGGTCTGAGCGGTAGTGGGCGATCCGAGCGATGGTGGGCAGTCAGAGCGATGGTGGGCAGTCCGAGGGCGCTGCATTCTGGGAGATCTGGGTAGCAACTCCGGTATGCCTGTGCGCCTGTGGAGGGGGAGTGGTTAGTGGAGGTGGGAGACCCCAACACCTTGCGCCATCACAGGACCACTTTCTAAGATTCTGCATTTTTCTGGCTAGAGCTTTTCACATGTTTGCATTTATCAGTTATCTGTATGAACCACTGGAGTGTACAGTCAGAGATGTAAGTCTGTTGCATGTGTTGATTATTTCAGTAGGTACAAAACAGTGGAACAGCGGGTGCTTCTAAAGCCTCTGGGCAAATGGTAACTTCTCATGCATCACTTGGATCTATACCTGGGAACCAGTATCTGGACACACACATTATTAAAGGAGAAAACACCAAGCTATAATTCACTGAATTATCTGTGTCTATTTGGTATTATAGAAGGAAATATAGTCCTGTAGTAACAGGATAGCAAACAGACATTTTTGACACAAAACCCAGGCAGCTTGGTCTGTGATAACAAGTCACTTTGTGAGGAAAACATTGCTTTATGGGGAACTCTGAAAAGCATCTCATTCAGTCTCAAGGCATAAGTTATTTATTCCCTTCTTTTAGGTGACAGCACCAGGCTGTCCTAAGAAGAGAGTAAGTGGGCTATTATTGTATGCTCAAGAATTAAAAAAAGAGATAATGTTGGTGAGAAGAAACACAATGTGAGAAGTTTCTACTGTTTATCCTTAAGCCAAAAACAGGGCAGTCATACCATTAGAACAAACCATAGCTTTCTAAAACATTTGTGCATGTACACACACACACACACACACACACACACACACACAATCTCCTGCATTGGCTTCTTGATTTAGCTCATTTAGATTATCTCAGTTGGTACACGGTGAGATATTCTTCTACATATGAGAGTTTGCTACAGTAAGTCAAAAGCCAGATGCCCTGATGCCCCGACAATAGAAAAAGGAAAGAAGACTTTTAATGAAGAAGTGAGGGAGGGAGTAATACAGGAGAAAGAGGGGGAAGAAGAGAGTGTGGAAAGAAAGAAAAGATAATACTAAGGATGTTTGAAAATCAGTAAGGAAACATGATTTTATAATCATACTGAAAGTATATATACTGCATATGTATGTGTGTATTTATAGTTTAAATATACTTATGCTATAATAGATGATAAAAGCTAAATGCTTTTATGTATAAAAATGTATAACAAAATATCCAGTGCCAGGCAAAGAAAATGTCCTGTAGACTTGTTGGCCAGGAAAGTTCCATGAGATTTTTAAGACAATAAAGGTTATTATCATTGCCTTTGGTTGATTCTCAGAGCTTGAATGTAAAACCCTATTGTCTGAAATACCACACACTTCAGAAATGGGATATAGAGGAATAAAGTTGGAACTGACCTGAAAACCACTCCCCAGAAGACAAGTTCTCACAATATCTAATGGTGCTATGCAAGTCTTCAAGTAAGAAAAGCAACCAATAGTCCTATTCAAATACAAAGCCTACAGACTACAACAATGACCTCCATGGCAAGACATCCCCAAGGGATGTAAGAAACACTCAACAGATGAGAATTTATATCTGGTGCTGTAAACATAATTAATTACCCATGGCAAGAAAGGCCATAGAGTAGAAAAGAGAACCTACTATGACTAATTTCTGAAGCAGTATAAGTTCTAACTATTCTAAAATGTTATTCTTATACAGCACTTAAAACTATTCCACTTCCTTTGCAATATATGGAGACTATTATAGAGATCCATAAATGGTCAAAATGAAGAGAATAAGTGAGTGAATATGGGCTTAGTCAAGTCAACTGATACATCTACCATGCAGCCTGTAAGTCCAAGACTCATGGACAGTCATGAAAGAGAAAGTACAAAGGTCAGAAAGGCAGACCAGGACATCTTCTGCTAGATAATGTATTCTAGAACTAACAGGAAGCTGCACCCATGGAATCTCAACAATGTGGTTGATTAAACAAGATCTATGTGATAACCACATGAGTTGATGTGCCAATTTTATGAAGATCCAGCTCCTACATGAAGAACTATGAGCAATCAGTAGCTCCTAAAAGAGAGATAGCAAATTTTTCTCCAGGGATGAACTATATAGGTTATTCACTTCCAATAGTTAGTTCTATACCATGGCATAAGGTAAGAGAAACCTCAAGTCCCCTTTTCCTCCCCCTCCATCTCTCTCTCCTTTCTCTCATGCATGCGCACACACTAGTCTCTCTCTCTCTCTCTCTCTCTCTCTCTCTCTCTCTCTCTCTCTCTCTCTCTCTCCCTCTCTCCTCTCTCTCT
>NC_034604.1:35758632-35762536 GCF_900095145.1 Mus pahari
TCTGTCTGTCTGTCTGTCTCTTTCACACACACACACACACACACAAACACACACACATCAGGAGACAGGAGGAGTTGGGGGGGGGTAGATGGAGGAATGAAAATTATGTAAATACAATATTCACACATGAACTTCTCAAAAATGTAAATTAAAAGAAAAGGACAAACTTGTTGCACAAGGACAGTGAGCAGTGAGAGGACTGTAAGCTTAATTAGAGTTAATGTTCATATGCAGTAGGATATTACGCCAGTTCAATTTCATATTATCTTAATTCTCAAAACACTTCCCTGCGGTAGATACTATCAAAATACTCATTACTTTTTCATAATGAAAAATAAACTTTAGAGAAATTAACGCCTTGTGCTTATTGTCATTGAAGTTGTAAGTGGCAGAGCCTGGATTCACGCCAAGGTGTGCTTTACTCCTCCCTGTGAGGACTGTGTTAAGGTGTGTGTCTCTGTTGTCCTGGCACCCAGTGGAACCATACCCCGGCGCTGTAATAATAGCACCTAGGGAAAATTGATCCATCTACAATACAATCTCTACATCTGAGGCTCTGAGATCATAGTGGAAGAGAAGTAAAAATATTAGAAGAGCCAGAAAACAAGGTGTTAGCAATAAGATCGTCTCCTAGGAATATCATAGAACATACACATGAACATAAATATGACTACTTAACCAAGACTTGAACACCACCGCCTGTGGATGTGCTGACATGGACAGAAAATCTCATGGTTCCCCAACACTAGGCCAGGGATGATGGCCAAAGGGAGAATTCTAAACATGGGATAAATAGTTTTTCCCAAGGAAGAGCCCCAAATTGGTTATCCAGGGACAAGTGGTCATCCGGGTAACAATATCCAGACTGAGAAGGCTGGACTTATTATTTAGGAACATATATCTATCTCTATGTCTCTATATGCATCATTAATTTGAGGAAAAAGAGGCCATGAGTCTGAGTGAGAACATGGTCATGCGTGGGAGGGGTTGGAGAGAGGAAAGGGAGAATGATGTAATTACATGGTAATTTTTAATATTTGTTAAAAAGTGCAATTAAAATTCCTTTAAAATAAAAGTGAAAGTAAAGTTTATTGGCAAGCTTTATAGACTCCTCAAATACAGAGATGTCTTGGGACTGGATACTGCTGACTTTAGGGAGGATTAGATTTTTATTTGAGTTTAGGGTATATCACAGAGTGATTTCCTCTCCCTTTATTTATGGGTCTAAAGGTGATGTGCATACTTGTAGAAACAGATTAGCACCAAGTATATACTTTTTTAACCACAATCACTACACATCTTTGTGTACAGAAATTTCAGGGAAGCAATAGAAAAGAGAAATAGCATGAATATTTTGCAACAAATTAAAAAGACCAAAATAGAAACTCTGTTGTGGTTTGCTGCAAAATAACACGACTTTTGGCAAGATACAAATCTTTTCTTCCTCTAAAGTTTTTCACACTTCTTCATTTGTGCTTCTAGGAGTTGAAATTAGTCGAATGGCTGTAGAGCACTTATTGAAAAAAAAAAAAAAAGAAACTGGCAAGTCCTGGACAACTATAAAGCAAAGGCAACAACTCCTCCCCTCTCTGTGTAAGCTTGAAAACAAGGGGACACTAAAGAAAAGTATCAACTGGTTGGCTAAAGGAAACAAAGCAAAACCTCCATGGACCTTTGCCAAAAAGTCATCAAATGAATCAGAAAGAAAGCAAGTGACTAAATAGAAGATAATAGCTACAACACAATAGAGATAAAGCTACCATCTTTAATATGGAAATAGCCAGTAACTGCCATATGGGAGAAACGTGGTAGAAACCATTAAGAATATACCAAGACACATATTCTAAAAGTCAGCTTCATACAATGCTGTCATGAAGCACAATCCTTCTGAATTGCAATTTGGTCATATGTCAAAACTCTTCAAAGTGTTGTTCCTAAGAAATGGCTCAGAGAGACCCTCACAAGGACAGTCACAGCACTGTTGTTTATACAGGGGAACTCTTGAAGGAACCCCAACTTTTCAATACTACAGTAACTTCAAATATTTAAATGTATCACAAAACATCACACTTTAAAAGAGGATTTAACAGTGTTGGAAAGCACTAAATTTTCAATAAAATATGGGGTACTTACAAAATAAAAAAAAAAAGAAAAAGAAAAGGTCTTGTTATGTTATGTCTTCTTGGTCATCTTTTTGATTACTTTTCATAGAAACTGTAATAAAAGTCTTGATTTCTTTTCTTGATCATTCATTGATCACAGATTTTCTACTTTCAAAACAGACTTGCATCTATGGCAAATGTTCTTGTTTAGAATATACAGTGGAAAGATAGGATATTCGTGCTGCCTTAGTAAGTATAAATGGATATAGTGGAGGTGCAAATATGAATGCATGTATATAAAGAAAAGCATATATCAGCATGGCAAACTCTAGAGATACAAAAACAACATATACAGTAAACTGGTATTTATCAGTAGTAGTACAGTTATAGGCAGTTTACCTTTTTGATATCTATTCTTCAATAGAATTTCTATTGTTTCATGTAAAGGAGTACTATGCCCCATGCTGTTTTCATTGCCTCGTTTAAGACAGAAGAGGGAAACCTCTGAATTTTATTTTTGAATTTAATTTACAGAAAGAGCGAGGAAAATCTCACTTGAGCAGAGACACAAATAATTTGCTATTTCTCTAAAGTCTTTTTGTTTAACAATGCTGGAGATGAGGGCACTGGAAGCCCTGCCCAAGTGTGCACATGAGAACAGAATAGACCTTCTCTCAGACAAAGCATTCTTTGCAAAGGTAAGGCAAAGAATGAATGTTGGTAAATATCAGAATTTAATATCATATGATGGGCATTCCCTAGGTGAACTGCAACCACAAAAAATGTGCCACTCAGTTCAAGTATGCTCACCTTCTGTGATAGGTGGGCTCCCAAAATCAACTGTAAGAATCAACTTTCTGTGGATTGGATTCTTCAGGGAGCTTGCAATACAAAGTAATTAACTTAGCTAATTTGTATAATTATTTTTCCTCTCCTATTCCAGTTTCCTTTATATTTTTAAACATGATCCATGAATCAGAATAAATGTGTGTGTTCTATTCATCACTGTATGTCAATTTTTCGTGACTGTCTTGTATTTCTTCGGAGGATGCCTTAAAATGTTATTTGGCTGATCCTCATAATAATTTGCTAAATTATTATGTTGCTTTATATTTTTGTCATAATTAGTATTTTATATATCCTTGTAGTTTATAGGTGGAATAAATGCATAGGCTATATTGCTAATAAATATGTTTCTGAGATACTGTTAATATCGTGTCAGAGTGCCTGGGGTAAATATATACAACTTCATCAGCAATATAAAAATGTATATTTCCCATGGATTCATTTCAGTGTTAGTGTTAATACAATATAACAGTTGGATGGTTAAAAGTTGTCTCATATGAGAGGAATTTTCATGATATCACAGAACATTTTTCCTCCTAGTTATATATAATTTGGACAAGCCTTTTAATACAGAAGGGACTCTAGCCAGCCCAACCACCGAAAACATGGCTCTGACCTGCATTAGTAAAAAAAAAAATCTTAGATACATTCTTTAAGCTAGATACCAAGGAATATTCCCTTATTTGACCACTTCCTCCTCCTGAAGCTGGCTACCAAGGTCCAGCTATTAAGGTAAGTTCAGCAATCAAAACACCTTATTCTCATACAGTGTTTTCCCCTTTACCTTTATAAATTGCCATTTGCCTGCAGGCTATATTATATCTTCTCTCTGACCAGGGGTAGTCCTTTGTCCCCATGGGATAAATACCCCCTTCCCCTTTTCCTACCCCCTTTATCCTCTCTTCTCTCTCTCTCTCTCTCTCTCTCTCTCTCTCTCTCTCTCTCTCTCTCTCTCT
>NC_034604.1:35762602-35768423 GCF_900095145.1 Mus pahari
TCTCTCTCTCTCCCCTCCCTCCCTCCCTCCCTCTCTCTATCTCCTGTCTCTGTCCCTTTGTCCTTGCCCTTTGTCCTTCTGGGGTAAATGAACCTTTATACTCAGAACGTGGTCTTAGATTTTCTTGGGCCAACTTCGACATCTTTACAAATACATATCTGGGAGGGATCCCTGCTAATGTTTTGCCTAAGTAACTTTAAGAAACATATTATACCTCTGTGCTTCATAACGTAGTGATAGTTGTTGGAACTTTGTCAGAAAAGTTACAGGAAGATTCGATGGATTAAAATCTATAGCATGCTTGAAATGGACTTACAGTATAAGAAGTCCCAAATAAAGTCTAATGCTTATTGCTCTTCTGAGGGTATTTTCCTGTGAGCATTCTCTTAGATGTCTTCTAAGGCCATTGAGGAACCATAGAAAGTACAAAGTGATGCCCAGAATATCTGAGATCAAGAAAACAAATTCAGTTAAGGTGGGATAAAGCCTATCAGGAGCGTTTCCACCATGAATACATGCAACAAAATAGGCATATAAGAGTCATTTGCCTATTTCAGATATGAAAAGGATTGGTGAAGAAATAGGAATCGCATCATCTGCAGATGACTCCGTAAGCCCCTCTAGGACAAATGGATTTGACCATGAATCAGATTTTGGAAGAACTTTCCAGCAATGAGAAGGTTGTAGATTTTCATTTCCTACCATGTGATACTAAGTTCTCCCCGCATAGAGAGAAGAATCACTGTGATATGTATAAGGAACAGTTCTTTTCTGTTAAATTCTACTGGTCTTGAAAACATGCACTTTCTCCTTATCTTGAGCACCTAAGAGTAAGGTTTGACAAATCCATGATTTAATCACCCTCAACACTGTTTGTGAAGCAGAAATGAAAATGTTGTATACAGTATTTATGAGCTTTAAATATTAAGATTTTGGTCCTTTTCCATGGCTGGGAGTGTGGAGGCCGCACTATGCCTGGAGTTACTGTAAAAGACGTTAACCAGCAAGCGTTTGTCAGAGCTCTGGCAGCTTTCCTCTAAAAGTCCGGAAAGCTGATAGTCTCCAAATGGGTGGACATAGTCAAGCTGGCCAAACATAAAGAGCTTGTCTCATATGATGAGAAGTGGTTATATACACAAGCTGCTTTCACAGCATGGCACCTGTATCTCTGTGGTTGTGCAGGAGTTGATTCCATGACCAAGATCTACAGAGGAGCACAGACAAAGTGTCAGGCCCAGCCACTTCAGCAGAGGCTCTAAGAGTACGGCCTGCCGGGTCCTCCAAGCACTGGAAGGGCTGAAAATGGAGCAAAAGAACTAAGATGGGGGCCACAAGCTAACACCTCAGGGACAGAGAGATCTGGACAAGATCGCTGGACAGGTGGCAGCTCCCAATAAGAAGCATTAGAACAAGGGATGCTGGGTTAATCAATTGCCTCATTCATAAAAGAGAGAAAATATTCTGGAAGAGTCTTTTGCATTTTCTTGCAATCTTCCCCAATTTAGGGCAACTTTCTTAGTTGTTTCCAGGGGTAATCTTAGCCAGGATGAAAGTTCTAAAATTTTTCCATTTGAGATTTTGGAGATCCCTTCCACCCATCTCTGACTCACTCTGGACTTTGGAAGGGCTGACCCTTGTAGGTCATAGCAATAGGCTCTCCTTTTCTCTGGCACACGAAGAGAACATGCAGGATGTTGAAAACCTTAGGAAGATTATAGTACTGATATTTGACCTGTCCCTGAAATACTACCATGGCTGCTTTCCTCACCCAAAGCTTAGACATATTCAGCTGACTCTGCTCACTGAAGTTCTATCACTAAATCTGGTAGTTCTTCTTTTCCTTTGCTCATTCGTGCTTGTCAGTGTTAAAGGCTGCATACCTCATACCTCCTAGTTCCTTGCTTCACTGTCTCGTTCTCCTTTGGTACCTCATTTGTGGCAGCCATCTGTGTTTTTCCAGGATCCTGAATGCTGCCGAGGTGTGTTTTTCTGCACTCTGGCTCTTCATCTAAGCTCGCAGTGTTCAAAGGCTCTGGTGTAGAATTCTGGCCCCAAAATATCTGGCCATAGATCAACTGATGTCTCAGAACTGAGATCTCTGGAGAAATCCTTTCAAATTCAGCTTGAAGTCCATGCTAATTCAAGGAAGTATATCACAGTAAAAATAATTAACCAAATAAGTAAATAATTATGCCAAAATATATTCTTGAGATCTTGTTGCATATTTATGTTTTATATAACTGTCACCATCGTTGTCTTTGTAGAGATAGTATATTAGGTGTCCTGGAAATATTTAATCAAGCATTCTAATCTTTAATCAAGAGTAGAATTCTCTTATAAAATTGAACACTTCACATTTGCTGGAGCAGGTGTGGGTATTAATTCCAAGTGTGGCCTTGGGTGTCATAGAAACCTGGATTTGACTCCAGAACTGATAACTAACAAGCTGCCTGCATTGGAGAAATTAAAGAATTTTTCTAGACTGTATTTATTTATTTGGGAATTGAAGGTTTTTGATAGTGTTTATTATACATTTTATATAGGACACTTAGTAAGTGTGTGTGCTTTTAGTTAATACTCCTAGTGTCCCTATGACTGTAGCATTTTCTTCTAAGCAGGTATCAATAGAGCATGCTTAACTAATATCCATTAACTAAAAAATGTATAGGAGCAGCAATGTGAACAAAGATCAGAAGACCCAGTAGATGAGCAGCAATATGAGAAAGATGAGTAGTCACAGTTCTCCATGTATATTTTTCTCCAAAGCATTGCATGTATGAAAGATGAAGCAAAAGAGTGAAGAAGAGAGGGGTTCCACACTTACAAGAAATATAGATGAGGCCATACTAGGCTTTGAGACACAAGTAATATTTTTTCTCAAGATTATTAAGAAATTTAGATTTTTATGTGAAACCTCTAAATTTTAAAATATTGGCTCTACACTTTTATATTTCCCTTTTCAAGACCATGCCTGGACAATAAAACATATCTGATATCTTAATCCGGGATCTAGGTAGCCTAGAGATTAAAAATCACGCGGCTCCCAAAGAGACTCGAAGTGCCAAGGGGAGGGTATACCTAGTGGGGTTCCAGCACACTCAGAGGAGAAGAAGGGGATGGATAGGGGAAAGACTGCGGGAGGCAGTGCCTGGGAGGAAGGCAGTGAGCAGAATGTAAAGTTGAATACATTTAAAAAAATTAAGTCAACTTAAAAAAAAAAAATGATCTGGCTCTAATAGGACTGGTCCAGAGAAGGCAGGGATAGCAATCTAATTTACAGATAATTCTCTCCGTCAACAGAATTCATGCTAAGATATTGCCTCGGGAATATCTTAGCAGTGACAGGTAAGAAGAGGAGAGGCCTAAGAGCAACACTCATGACTTCTTGGTAAAGAGACGAAGAGCGAAAAGGGAGAAATGAAGCTTCAGCTTTCCCTTTCTCTCGACTCTCACAGTTCAAACACGCTGCACTAAAAAGGGGCAGAGAGAGCTTGGCCTGACCTCCTTTCTGTGTTTTGTTTCTGCTTGCCTGTGGGCTTCATTAAATGTGCAGGATCCAAGCTAAGCTGGGAATCTTGCAGCTTGCGGCTGGAAAGCACACAGCCGTCTCTAAAGTAGAAAGTATATAAAGAAGAGCCTGCATATAAAGAAGAGCTGAGGCAAAGAGCACTGAGGTAACCTGATGTCTGTGCAGTCCTTTGGCACCACAAAGAGGGTGGAAAGTAGTTCAGCAGTGGGTTGTAGTTTATATGGCAGGACAAAGGGATGTTACCCATTCCTGAAAGAAGTTAATTTTTCTCAACCCCTTTCGTAGACTTCAGGGATTCTCTCACCCACCATCATCCATCATGTATTCCTTACTTTCCAACTTTTTTTTTTTTTAACCAGAAATATTTTTGTTCAATGGCTCTTCTCTTTAGTTATTATTAAAGAACTATCATGTCTGAAAACAGATGTAGCCAGCCTTCTTTCATTGTGACAAGGCACATCCATTTAACACATTGACCTCGAGGAACTACACAGTTACCTTTAAAAACTTCTCTGAATGAGTATTGGACTGTGTTCATGGCTAGCTCATGCCAGAGACTGGATATTGAGTAATGAAGATTTGCCTGTGGAATAAGAAAGATTTGAGCAACTACCCAGAATAAAATTGTGACCATTCTAATAGGAATAATTGTGCAGCGTTTATTCTTCTCCTCTATTATTTGGTAACAAAAAGAAGACTCAAAGTTGTAGAGAAGATGGAGGTGCATCTGAAAGGGGTTTGGGAGAGGAATGGGGAGGAAATTCTTAAAGAATCAATAAAACACTATATTTAAAACAACTATATCTTGTATATGAGAATAAAACTTGATAAAGAGAAAAAGAAATGCTAGGCTACTTTCCTTTATGGTCTCATTCACGAGACATTCTTTAGAGGGGGCCTGGGCAGTGACTCTAGTACACAGTGAGCCTGCATGGAGTTTACTCCTCAGCTCACTCACTCTCCCTTTGGTGAAGATTCAAGCACTAATGGCATAGTTTCTATGTGGGACTGTGCTCACTAGAACAGTAGGTTTACCCTGGTTTCATGCTGTGCAGTTATTATAGGGAAATATGGTCTGCCAGACAGAATATTCATATACAGGGCTTTTTCCTCTCTATAAAGACCCCTTTCATATCCATGTATCTCTTCCTTCCCTCTGAAGTCTCCTTATGGCTAGAACATCCTCCCCACTATTTTCAAATAGAAAAGAATGTTCTCTGAGTTATTCAAAACTTATTTTCCAAAGGACTGACATTCATAAGAATTCGAGCCAGTTATATTCATATTATTCAAACATTACATTTAGGGCATGCTACCTGTTGTACACTACATTATGATGAAAATTAAATTGTTTGATGATGAGCTTTTTAAAAACATTATAGCACTGCAAGAAGCATTTGGCTGACGAGGAGGCCGTCTTAAAACCAATTATAATTTTATTTTACAACCAGATTTTACTATCATCTTCTAACTCTGGGGATGATGCATTGAAATTTCAATTAAAAATCAAGACACTTCTGCCTCTGATGAAATGCTCCATTCAGAAGGAATTCATTAAGTAGCTACTGTAAGTGGGATCCTACACCAGTAAGCCAGATGGCGGACTCTGCACTCAACCATTACCCTCATGTGCCACCTCTGGGAGCCCAACGGAAAGCTAAGCCCATCATAACAACATGTCTCCATAGAAAACAAGGTTGAAGTAGATCTTTCTCAAGGTGATTTTAGATTTTAATAACTTTCTGGCCAGACTGAGAATTGCATAGAGAAGTGGTTTCAGTAGAGGGGCATATACAAATTACCTAAAAATTTAAATATAACCTCTCTGCTCCCAATTCCTACAATAATGATTCTCCACCATAAAACACTGGGTAAGACCTAGAAACAACCTGCTTTAAAGTTCAGTTTTTAATTATTTTATTTTATTCTGGGGGCCTAGAATTTGCTTAATTTCTTGTTTGGAAACAGATGTCGTCACAGATTTATCTTTTAGCCTGGAGTTCAGCAAGGGGATGTGTTCTCTTTTAGGTGTATCCAACAGAACATTTAGGATGCATATTTTATCTGAAAATATTCATGAAGATTTGGAAAAACAATCCAGACACAGTTACTCAAATAAAACAAATTGGCTCACTCACTAAAAATAGAGAAAAGGTGCTCCTAACACCAGAGAGAGAGAGAGAGAAAGAGAGAGAGAGAGAGAGAGAGAGAGAGAGAGAGAGAGAGAGAGAGAGAGACAGAGAGACAGAGAGACAGAGAGCCAGCCATTTGGCCTTGCTTGAACTTCTGAGA
>NC_034604.1:35768492-35804835 GCF_900095145.1 Mus pahari
AGACAGACAGACAGACAGACAGACTATGGAGTTCTTTATTCCACTAAGATAATTTCCTGTGAATTAAACATCAGCACTGAAGATGCTTCTGAGTTAGAGACAAGTTTACACGTTCTATATATGGCCATTTTGAATTGCATTTTAACCAAGGTTTGAAATTGTGAATTTATATGTGTTATTTCAGTATGTGTATATGCTGTGGGTATTCAAGTCAAGTTAAACACATCTCCTTAAAATTTTATTATTTCTTTAGGGTGAAAACATTCAAAATCACTTCTCTTAGCTCCTTTCTGAAACATATAATGCTATATATAAGTCAGAATGACTCATGAGGTAAGACATCAGAAATTATTTCTACTAACTGCAACTCACTACTCACTGACTACATAGGCATTACCTCTTCCTGCATCATCTGGTTTACAAGATATTATTCATAATGTCTATAAGATCAAATTTTTCAGATTCTGAATATGTTTGAGACAGTATGCTACTTATCTTTTTATGCCTTCCTTATTCCTTTTACCATAATGGCCTTCAGGTGTTCCAAACTGTCACAGGTAACAGTATTTCATCCTTCATGTCTAAATAATATTCCCGGTGTATGTAAATCACATTCGCTCTTTTTCCATTTTTCAGCTGATAAAAACTTAAATTCTTTCCATACCTTTGCTGTTGTGAACAGTGCTGTGACAAACAGGGGAGCAGAGATGCTTCGTTGGTGTGCTGACTTAATTTCCTTTGTTTATACACCAGTAGAAGGACCACCGAGTCGTGCAGAGTTTTACTTTTAGCTCTTTGGAACTTCTACTGTATTTTTCACTGACTTAAACAATTTATATTCCAACAAAGTTCTTTTCTCCACATCTTCCTCAGTACCTTACCCCAGCCCTGTGTCTGCTGCTGCTTCCTTCAGGATGGGTTATTACTGTATCACACAGGCTTACCCTGAGCCTGTCACTCTTCCCTCTCAGCCTTTCAGAAGCTGAGATGGTAGACATACAGCACCACCCCGTGTGTTTTTTAAGAAGAGGGATTCTTACTACAGTGAGGGGCTATCTTCCTGTGGGTATAATATTCTTTGCCTTGAAAATTAGAGAAATTAGGCATTTCTGTTTGATAATTCCTAGAATTATATAATGTGTTTTGGTCAAACCCACCACCATTCCCTCAGCAGTAATTCCTTCTTTATCCCCCCCCCCACAACTTTCTCCTCCCAGCTTCCTTTATACCCACTGAGTTCTGTGAACATGTGGGTGGGTATGAGATTGTTGAGTACAGGGGAGGCTTAACTACCCATTGACTTATAAATAGGATTTCTCTCTATCTTTAAGAAGCTAAGATGCCATGTTTCTTGCTTCTTGATAGATTCTTGAGACTTAAAAGAGTTTGTGAGAATAACCAACATTGAAGCTTTAGCATAAATTTATTCATGGACATTAATAGAGAGAAGGGCTAGGAAAAGTAGTACACACTCAAGTGTGGATATGAGCTGCTCAACAGGATAGCCTACAGACTTCCTGTTTGATTAACTGATTTCTCCAGGAGTGGTTGCATTATTTGCTTATTATTTTAGTGTGCCTATTAGATTCTGGTTTGAATAATGGTTTTAACCAGCTAGTTTGTAAGTGTTAATATCTAGTCTTCCTGATATTCTCTTTCATCAGCCTGATGCTAAAGTCCTTGGGAAATCCTTGCTTCCTTCACTGTCTTACCAATGAAGATAATGTCTCTAATTTTCAAGGAAAGGAAAATTTTACCCACAGGGAGATAGCCTCTCACTGTTCTGTGCTGTTCAACATGGGAGAATGACATGGTGGAAATGAAATTTTGTCTCTGAGTTCAACTCAGACCCAGAAATTTGTTATCTGAGGCTAGGGCAATGGGAGGTTTTTCTTCAAACTGAGCTTCACTAAGCTTGTACTGGTCTCCATGTCTAAGGCTCAGCTTCTTATTTATTTATCCTGCATAAAGTAGACATGGCTCTCCACACTATACTGTTTGGAGTTTGAGGAGGGGTGATGCGGCCAACTCTTCTTTCCTTCTTCATTACATGCTTGCTTATTGTTACACCGAAGCAATTCTGTGACCTCTTACCTTGTTGGCTTAGCTCTTCCGAAGTTAGTTTCATGCATGAATAGCTGTTCAAATTGATGTTTCTGTAAGGCGATGATTTTTAGAGGGTATTACTCCACAGTACCTTGCTCTGCCTTTTCTTGAGGCAACTACTAATATCATACATTTCCCTACCCTAGGGAAGAGAAGTGACATTCACAGAATGTCTTTTACAAACTCCTTTAGGAAAAAAATCTAATGTTTGATGTCAGTTAGTGTCCCTTAGCCCAGTGTCTCACAACTAACTTATGGATAGATCATGAAAAATACGTAAGTGTATGAAACAGACACATTAATCAGGAAGCGAATTGTTTTCTGATGTGGCCCAGATTTAAAATGAGAAGAGAATAAAATATTTTGAGAAATTTAGTTAATACAAGTTTTTATTTGGTCTTGTAAAACAATTTTGTAAACATGAGGAGAACTGATAGTCCCAGAACCCTGGAGGCAACGAACAACCAAAGACTCAAATACTCTGTAAGTCACAGTCAAAGCTAAGCACAGAGGTCAGAGGGTGCGCAAAGCAGTATTCCCAGCATGCTTCTTTTTGAGGAAGTAATTAAGCAGTTTAGGAATGGAGGAAGCTCCCTCAATTCAGTAACATGGAAACGCTGGGTTAAACTTAAATGAACAGAACTGACGAAGTCGCTTCATTGCTTCTCTTAGCGCCTGTGTTGGGATGCTGTGCATGCTGTGGGTTTGTAAGATTTATGTGCATTTCTGTGGATCAATCGGTTGTCTACACATATCTCGCTGTATATTCAGAATGTATTTTAAAGGTACACACAATGATTATTGTATCTGGGCTATTATACTTTTGACATTTTAATAAAGAAGATTTTTACACAGTTTGAGGGTAAAGATGAATTTGCAATGTGCTCTCACATAGTTCTCTCTTACTCTGGTTTTCTTCCGTCTTTAACTCCTATGGGGAATCACTTTTATTAGTTTGTTTTTATCTTTCATACTGATTTTTCAAGAAGCACACATTGATATTGTTCTCTCTCTCACACACATACACACTCATACACACCATTTATATAAAATATAGGATGCAAAACCTTACCATAGGGTACAAACACCTTTCTTGGTATCTTATACCTTTTGTTTATTGATATTAGAACTCCAGGTCTCCTTTCTTTAAGTAATTGAATAGAACAGTGGAACATGCTCCTCTAACCATCTACATCAGTGTCTGCCTAGTTCACATTTACATTATTTCCACACATTTTCTGTTAGTAGTGTCATTGCAAAGATGACCTAATACATATGTTTTATATAATGCCAGTATTTCTTTAAGATAGACTCCTGCTGCAATGCCATAAAGCTCAGGTTGGCAGAGAATACTCAGAGATCTGTCTGCCACCATGACACATTTAGAAAGAGGGAAAACAGAATGTTGTTATAACTTCTGCCTATCTCTTTAGTATAATAAATGCATCTTAGTCTGTGTTTTCTTTTATTAAAAATGAGATAGATCATTTTTTGCCTATAGTGTGTTTGTACCTCTTGCCAATCTTTCTATTAGATTGCCAGCCAGCCTTTGTTTCCTGGTTTTCAAAAGCGGCTTTTTGTATGTTTTGCACAGACCATGAAGTTGTATTTTTCCTCTTGTTCAGTTCATATTTTTTCCACATTATTTATGGTGTTTTATTTTTCTGTGCAGAAATTTAAACATACATAGTTTCATTTATGAATTTTTCTTTTATAGCTAATAGATTTTTGATTCATAGTTAAAGGTTTCCCTGCTGCTAGATTTGAGGAGAATTAATCACCTCCCCTTGCACTTGTATTAGTTTTATGCATAGCTAATCTTTCAATGTTAACTGCTGAGCTAATCAGTTACTTCTAGCTCGATAAACACATTTTGGCTTGTTTTTTAACGGTAACTCCTTGTCCATTGTGGTTCGAGATATTCCTTTCTGCAGACTGCAGAAAGAGTGAAAGGCAGGCAAATAAAGATAGTGCAACCCATCACTTTCCTTCTGAAGCCGACTTATGCACATACTGATTAAGATTGAGAACTTGAGTGTCAATAGACACAATGTCTCAAATGATATTTACATTTTCTAGCATCTCATCAAACCCGTCTTAGTTCTGTCATGGCACCAAATTTATTGTGCTTAGAATTCTTAGTTTCCTATTCTGATTTTTAGATGGTAGGGGAAGAAATGACATCTTTGGTGTTCTGTGAGAGCTGCAGTATGTAGAACAGGGTACTCAAAGGAGCTGCAACCATGTAATGATAAAAAAAAAAAAATAGTGCAGCGACTCCACAGCATGATGCAAAAGCACAGGAAGTGTAGAAGAAGAAGATGCAGCCCAAACATTGCCTCTGATAACTGGTCATCTACATCATTGTGTAACCTATAGATCAAAACTCTTTTGGCAAAGCTCTGTTTTCAAAAGTATTTACATACAATTCATGGCAGTAATTACAGTTATGAAGTAATAACAAAAATAATTCTGTGGCTATAGTACCACAACATAAGGAATTGAATTAAGAGGCTGCAGCATTGGGAAGGTTGAGAACCACTGGCTAACACAAAGTAAAACTCAGAAGAAAAAAACAATTCAGGTGTTGTGGTCCATAATATTCAGCCTACAGGGCACAGGGAAATAGAGGGTGTTAATAATCAAGGAACATCAGTGGAGAATTGGCTTTCAGGTGGACACTATGAAGAATTTAACCTGCCAAGTGTTCGGTAGAAGGATCCATGCCACTGATGATGTGAAAATGATCCAGACAACATAAATGGACATAGACCTTCCACAAGGCCAAATTGTCAGTTGATACAGGAGCATGATAGTCATCCTAGAAATGCATGTCAACATCTGAGATCCCATTGCATTCTGGTCAGAATAATGATCACTAAAACAAGCCACCAAACTGGTGAGGATGTGGAACAAACAGATCCCATGTTTACTGCTGTGGGAATGTCAATAGGGCTGCTACCATGGGGATTCGGAATGGAGGTTTCTCAGAACCTAAAACTAAGACTTTCATATGATCCGAGCTTACCACTTCTAGATATATACACAAAATAATCAGCTACTTCATATAATAATACATAGTGCCTGCATATCAACAATTATCAGGACACAATTCTCAAATTATGGGGTTGGGCATGCCTCCATGCCCATCCGCAAGTGAATGGATAAAGAAAACGCAGAATGTATGCATGGTGGTGTTTATGCAGCCCTGAAGTCAGCCAACAAATGTTTCAAATGTAGTTTTGGCAAAACCAGTAAGAAGCTTGTCTCTGCAGACAACTCTGATTGTACCACTTTCTATGCATAAGACATCATCTAAGTTCCTAGTGAAAAGTGTTCTTTTAAGGACTGAGTGAGATAGTTGGTCTGAAGCTCTCAATATGTAATATAGTAGGAAAGGTGATAGCAAAATGCATTAATGTTCAAAATGTGAGAGGAGAAATAAGATTGTTAAAAGAATACAGGAGAAATTCTTGCAACCTGTGTTTAACAATGTAGTACTGGATATCTTTCACAAAGTGCTAGGAACGTTTTTGTTTTACAGAAAAAGTACTATCAAATGTAAGCAAGCAAAAATCAGAAAATTTTTGTGCACTAAAGGAAAATATCAATATGTGAATAAACAGAATAAAGGATGAGATCGTTGCTTGAAAATTACATATCTGATACAGCTCAAAGTGTCTATAACCTCATCATTTAACAATGAAGGGACAAATAGTTCAATCGCAAACTTGGAAAAGTGTAGCACTGGACTAGAGTTATGGAGCATCATAAAAGAGATTAAACTCTACTTCTAGCAACTCATGTGCCTGAAAGCCCACTAACGGTGAGGCAGGAAGGGTAGGTGGGTCATACACAACTGGAAGTCAGAGGAAGGTTACCTTCAGTACCCAGATCCTATAGTAATGTCCTAACCATCATATGGACTTGCCTGGCTTATACTTTGAATTGTACAACTCCCTTCCAACAAGCAGAAAAAAACATGACCATGTCAGGAAAGAAAACATCATTCCAAGGTGACATTAAGGATGTCACCAATCATATAAGGACTGATGTATGTGAAATGTAACTCATGCATATGATTGTAACACAGAGGATTGTGGAATGGCACAGGCATAGTAAACATTTATATCATCTAGAGATGTTAATCACTTAAGTCAGTAAAAGAAAAGCACCCCCCTTCAGGAAACTCACATTTTTACTTTGATAGTTAAAATCCCCTAAGCCCAGAGGGACCTCTTGAGCTACCTGCTTGCTGGATCACTCTCCAGTCTAAGAGCTTTTTTTATGCTTTTATTTCTACCTTCAATGCTATACTTTCCATACACTGTTCTGTTTCTTGCTCAATTCTCTGTTCTATTCAAGCAGCCTATACACTTTGAAAGACCTTCTAGGCCCCTTCTGTCTGATACCAATACAAGTTTACTAAGGAATGAATGCTTTATTCTTGCAGTCGAGAGTGTGCTCTATTCTTCCTCTTCATACTTGTACAGAAGTGGTTCTCCTGTGTTGAAACTAATATTTGGAATTTTCAAAAAGAAGGAAAAAAATTTAATAACACTCAACATAGAAGAACTTTGGTTGGGAGAAATATTAAAATTCATTCAAAAATCACAGAAATCCCAATTTGACATAGTTTAACCAAAATAATTATCTGATGGACATCATCAGTTCAGCTCCTGACAGAACCTCATCCTGGGACACAAACAGTGACATCAGGACCAGTTCTTACTCTGTTCATCTCTTAGTGCTGTCTCCATGTGCTTGAGTGGGTGCCTTTTAAAGCTGTACCAGTATCCCTTTGGGAACAGTTACATTGCAGAAAGAGTGGCCTACAGGTGGAAAGTGCTCGGTAATTAGAATGTACACAGATTTGTCTTCTGGGTATGCTGTGAACTCACACAAATATTCCATATAACATCACACTAATATAAAAGTTAAATGGATAGCTCACCAAGAAGAACATTTGGCTGGGCAGAAATGATGTTGCAAGGCTCCTCTCTGGGGTTCACTGTGACATTCTTCTGCTGTGGCAGGCTGGGGAATTAGTCCAATCTACCAGTCCCAGTGATCAGACCCTGGGGGCTTCATCTACTTTTTGGCTTCCATTCTGCCACTGTTTCATTTTATTATAATTTAGTAGTCTCTTCTATCCTGTAGATTATGCTAGCCTCAATTAAGATTAATTAGCATAGAATTTGATCCTTTCCTGATGTCATTGATCCATTTGGGATGGGAGCTTAGGGGAGTATTATTTAAGTTCCTGTAATTCAAAACAGGCTCTTGCGTGAGGTCTAGTTTGAAGGTTTCAGGATGGGAGAGACCATTCTCTGGGGAATGGTCTCTTGATTCAAGAAAGAGAATTTGGGTAGGAATTTGGTAGTGAAGGTGTATCCTGGAGGTCTAATTCCATTTGGTTTTTTGTTGTTGTTTGTTTTTGTTTTTTTGGTTTTTGAGACAGGGTTTCTCTGTATAGCCCTGGCTGTCCTGGAACTCACTTTGTAGACCAGGCTGGCCTTGAACTCAGAAATCTGCCTACCTCTGCCTCCTGAGTGCAGGGATTAAAGACGTGCGCCACCATACCCACTCCAATTCCATTTGTAATGTCAGTATGTCCTTCACAGGTTGCCATTTTTTTTGTACTACCAGGACTCAGTTTAAGGTTAGCCTCATATGTTGGGCATGTACTTTAGATCAAAGCAATTTTTAAGATCAATTAATTTTTTAGTGCCCATCTGGGACATCAGATACCATGATAGCTTGTCATTCCCTATTTTATATACCAGTCACACATAAGACTACAAGTTTTTTTGTTTTATTTTGTTTTGTTTTGTTTTTACCAACTTTAATTTCTTGCCCTCAAGTTTTCCATTTAATTTGACTGCCTGTTGCATTATCATCTAGCTGAGGGCACATAGCTGCAATAGCGTCATACATTGACTCAAGCAAAGGAGTTGGTTGCTTCAATTCCTGGACCTTTTGCATGACTACAATTCTGAGCAAAAGCTGTTTTGCTATTATTAATTGTAACTCTTCATCTCTATTAACTTTTATAGTCTGTCCCTCTTCTTCCCAGATTTTATATAACCAGTTGACTTCAGTTATTTCTTTCTGAAAAATCTTGTATTAGGTCTTGGAGTTCTGATCCACAGCAGTCCTAATTCTTCAGGGTTTGCATTTTCAATATCTAGAGACACTTTTTGATGTCCTGAGGTGATGGAGGGTGGGGGTAGGGTGGGTAGTAGTGTATTTTAATATAGTAGAAGGGCTTGCCTGCTATAGCTCATTAGTGGATGTGGAAATTACACTCTCACTAAGCTCTTTGCCTCTGCATAAGTCTCTATGTTTATGGTAGTTTTTCATGAGAATAACTGGTACCTCCTTTTTATTTGTTTTTGCCAATATGGGTTCAACTAGTTTGGTGTTTTTGAGCATAACTTGTATATCATGTGAAAGTTTCACTGGTAATTTCTTTCTGACCATTCTATCGACATTTTTCCCATATGTTTTTTGCCTAATCACCTAAGTCATCTTAAATAATCTCGGGAGCATTTCCAAAAGTCAAGTAATGAGGGTAGCCAGCCTGAATAAAATCTTAACCTTCTCTTTATAGATATACCGAGATAATTTAGACCCCAGGAATTTTAGAGGAACTTTTGCCAGCTCCCTCTCTGCCCAATTAAATAATTGTTTAGTCTGGCAACCATGCATCCAGTGGAATACTGCCGACCACACCAAATGAAGAGAGCATGGCCTACAGGCTCTAAGGTGCCAGGCAATTAGGATGTTCACGCGAGATGTGGCTTTTGAATATGGTTGGTTTGTACACACAAACATTCCTTATAATATCATGCTACTATAAAAGTTAAACAGAAATCTCCCCAAGTGGAGAACAGTAGTTGTAGTTTGTCCAGGAATGCTGCTGCTGCAGGGTTCCACTTCGGCATCTTTATTGGTGATGACTCTTAGGAAGCATGCTGTGAAGTTCTTCAGCTTGGCCAGTTGAGAGAATGGCATTGATAGAGGTTCAGGAAGGCCTTGAGAGTGTTGCCCTGCACAAGCCCAACAACAGTGTTGGAAGTTCAACAGCCAGTGAGACCTGAGCCACGCACAGTCTCAAGTCCTCTGGGAATCATCCCAGAGACTAGAGAAACCAAGTCTTGAGAGCAGTTAAGGGATGGTGAAGAACATTCCCAAAGTTCCAAGGTTGTATAATTACATTGGCCAATAGCTTTGTATTAACAGGGTTTGCAGCTTGGAGCTGGTTCATTAGCATATCCATATCACTTTGGGATTGCCTTATTTGAATATCAAGGTCTGTCTTGAGCTAGGCTGCATCTGAGCTGCCTGGTGGCCTGCCAGGGGCTTGCTGCTGAGGTCTAGCTCTTATCAGAGCTGCCTGGTGGCAATCTCAGGCATCATAGTATTTCAAATCATATAAAACTTCCTTTGAGCAACACAAAATGGTTTCAGAGTTTCACAAAATCGGTTTTAGGTTATGTTCCTAATGCGCACCTCCCCTCTTGACATCAAGGATAGCATAGTGCTCATCTGTACAAGAGAACATAGGTAGCGGACAGGCCAATAGGACTATGCTAATAATAATGTCTTAGTATAGAGAGCAAAGCAAAGTTATATTCTCATGAAAAACAGCCCTGGTCTTTCCTGGCCATTTTATATAGGTCCTTGTTCTAATTAAGAAGATTTGGGATTAGAGCCAGCCAGACTTCTGAGTAGAGTGGAGAGTGGAGGGGGGTGGAGGGGGGGGGAGTAGGGGAAGCTTCCAGTAGCATTAGCTTTCAGGATGGGGCCAAGAAGAAGGATCAGAGGCTCCTTAACTAACAAAGGAACAAAAAGAAATGGATTCAGATAGGCATGCTTGTGTGTGTGTGTGTGTGTGTGTGTGTGTGTGTGTGTGTGTGTGTGTATCCAGCAACAACTCAGAAGTAGAGAAAGGAGAAAGGAAGCAATATGGAGACCTATGTTGAACAGATGGGGAAGGGTCACAGGAATAAGCTTTTGTGATTATCATAATAAAAGTACAATTAAGAAAGTGTTAATAATGAGCCTTATGTGCCAGGTGCTGCCCTGTGTAGTCACCATAGTAAACATACCAAATTAGGTTTATTTCCCATGTCGATTTAGTGAAGAAGTTCTCTATGCTTTTATTTTTATTTATTTTAATTTAATTTTTAAAATTTTGTTTATTTAAATGACATTTCTGTCACACTTTTCTCTCCTCCTGTCCTCCCAATCCCTCTCTCTTACTTCACCTCCCCCCCTTGCTTCTCCCTTCTTGCAAAGGCAGGCAACAGAGACAGATAGAGTCCCTGCACCAGTTGGTAGGAGGGCCACTTGAAGACAAAGCTGCACACCCGTTACAGATATGTTGGGTACCTAGGTCCTTTACATGTGTGCTCTTTAGTTGATGGTTCAGTCTGTGAGTGGGTATGGACCCAGGCTTGTCACTTCTGCAGGTTTTCTTGGGCTGTTCTTGAGCCCCCTTTCTCCACATTCTCTTCAGGGTATGCTGTCACTTAAGTTCTTGAACTTTCAGAAGGGTGTGAGGTAGAATGTTAGAGTTGCTTTAACTTGCATTTCCCTGATGACTAAGGATGTTCAACATTTCTTTAAGTGCTTTTCGGACATTCAAGATTCCTGTGTTGAGAATTCCCTGTTTAACTCTGTACTACAGTTTTTAAGTGGATGATGTGGTTTGTCGGTGTGCGATTTCTGAGTTCTCTATATATTTTTGATATCAGTCCTCAGATGTAGGGTTGAAAAGATCTTTTCCCAATATGTTGGCTGCCATTTTGTTCTATTGATTATGCCTTTACCTTTTAGAGGCTTTTCAGTTTTATGAGGTTCCATTTATTGATTGTTAATCTTAGTGCCTAAGCTGGTGTTTTGTTCAGGAAATTTTCTCAGGTTGTATATTGAAATTTTTGATTCAATTGGACTTGAGTTTTGTGAAAGGTGATAAATATGGATTTATTTGCATTTTTCTACATGCGGATATCCAGCTAGACTATCACCATTTGTTGAAGATGCTTTCTTTTTTCCATTGTATAGTTTTGGCTTCCTTGTCAAAAATGAAATGACCATGGGTATATGAGATTATTTCTAAGTCTTCTATTTAATTCACATCAATACCATAGTTTTCACATCAATACCATAGTTTTTATTAATATTCCTCCATAGTACAGCTTGAAATTAGGGATAGTGATACCTCTAGAAGTTCTTCTTTTGTACAGGATTGTTTTAGCTTTCTTGTTTTTTTGTTTTTTGTTTTTTGTTTGTTTTTTTTTAACATATGAAGTTAATTATTGTTCCTTCAAGATCTTTAAAGAATCATTTTGGAGTTTTGATGGGAATTATGTTGAATCTGTTAATTGCTTGTGTTAAGATGAGCATTTTAACTATGTTAATTTTACTTATTCATGAGCATGGGGGATATTCCCATCTTTTGATCTCTACTTCAATTTCTTCAAAGATTTAAAGTTCTTGTCATGTATGTTTTTACTTGCTTAAATAGAGTTACACCAGGTATTTTATATTATTTGTGTCTATTATAAGGGATGTTACTTGATTAATTTCATTCTCAGCGAGTTTATTGTTAGTATAAAGGAGGACTTTTTTTTATTTTTTATTTTATTTATTTATTTATTTATTTATTTATTTATTTATTTATTTATTTATTTTAGTTAATTTTGTACCCAGCCACTTTGCTGAGGTCTTTATCAACTATAGGAGTTCACTCGTAGAAAATTTTCAGGCCAGTTATGCATACTGTAATCTACTTAGTAAGTAGTGATGCTTTGATTTATTTCTTTCCCATTTGCATCCCCTTGATCTCTAGTTGTAATATTGCTCTAGCTAAAACTTCAAGTACTATACTGACTAGATAGAGGGTAGACAGCCTTGTCTTGTTTCCAATTTTAGTGGTATTTCTTTAAGCTTCTCTCCATTTAACTTGATGTTAGCTATTGGCTTGTGGTTTATTGCCTCTATTGTATGTACATATGGATCTCGTGTCCCTGATCTCTTTAAGACTTTTATCAGGAACAGGTGTTGAATTTTGTCAAAGGCTTTTTTAGCATCCAAATGAGATTATCTAATGAGATGATTTTGTTTTCCAGGCTGTTTATAGGGTAGATTACATTGATGGATTTTCATGTGTTGAATCATCCTGGCATATCTGGGATAAATCTTATTTTTATCATGCTGGATGATCTTTTTGATATGTTCTTGCAGTCAGTTTTTGAGTATTTTATTGAGTATTTTTGCATTCATGTTCATGTGGGGAATTGCTCTGAAATTCTTTTCCTTTATTGAATCTTTGTGTAGTTTAGGTATCAGGGTGACTCCTCACAGAATGTTTGGCAATGTTCTTTCTGTTTCTATTTTGTTGAATAGTTTAAGGAATGTTGGCATTAGATCTTCTTTGAAAGTCTGGTAAAATTCTGTGCTGCAACCATCTGGCCCTGGGCTTTTTTTGGTTGGGAGACTTTTAATGAATGCTTCTATTTCCTTATGGGTTCTAGGTATATTTAAATTACTAACTGATTTTGATTTAATTTTGCATGGTATCTATCAAGAAAATCATACTTTCGTTTAGATTTTCCAATATGTAGAGTACAGGTTTTCGAAGTAAGACCTAATGATTCTATGGATATCCTTGGTTCCTGTTATTATATCTCATTTTTCACTTCAGATATTGCTAATTTGGATATTCTTTCTCTGTCTTTTTCTTAGTTTAGCTAAGGGTTTGTCTATTTTCTTGATTTACTCTAAGACCCAGCTCTTGGTTTCATTAATTCGCTGTATTGTTAAATGTGGTGGTTTGAATATGCTTGGCCCAGGGAGTGGCACTATTAGGAGGTGTGGCCTAGTTGGAATAGGTATGGCCTTGTGGGAGAAAATGTGTCCTTGTAGGTGTGGTCTTTAACACTCATCCTAGTTGCATGGAAGCCCATCTTCTCCTAGTTATCTTTAGAACAAGAGGTAGAACTCTCATCTCCTCCACCACCATGCCTGCCTAGATGCTGCCATGCTTCCCACCTTAATCTTTATGGAACAAACTTCTGAACCTATAAGCAAGTCCCAATTAAATGTTGTCCTTTATAAGAGTTGCCATTGTCATGGTGTATCTTCACAGCAATGAAACCCTACGACATTATCTTTATTTTTAATGTATTGATTTCATCCCTGAGTTTAATTATTTCTGCCTCTTTGGTATATTTGCTTCTTTTCTGTTCTAGTACTTTTAGGTATGCTGTTAAGTTGCACCAATAAGATCTGTCAAATTTCTTTACAAAGGCACTTATTGCTATGAACTTTAATTTTTTCATTAAATTATATTATTTATTTACATTCCAAATGTTATTCCACTTCCTTGTCCCCTCTTCCAGAGGACTTCACCCCATCACCCTCCCCTTTGCCTCTTAGAGGGTGCTATCCCACCCCAACCCTATCATCTTAACACTGCTTTCAATATATTTCATAAGTTAGGGTAAGTTGTATCTTCATTTTCTTTGAATTCTAGGAAGTCTTTAATTTCTTTCTTTGTTTCTTCCCTGATCAAGTGATTATTATGTAGAGAGTTGTTCAGTTTCCATGAGTTTATAGGCTTTCTGTTGTTGTTAAAGTCTAATTTTAATCCATGATGGTCTGAAAAGATACAAGGAAGGGGTTATTTCAATTCTCTTGTGTCTGTTGTAACTAAGTCTATGATCAGTTTTGGAGACGGTTCCATGGGGTGCTAAGAAGAACATATATTCTTTTATGCTTGCTTGAAATCTTCTGTAGATACCTGTTAGATGTATATGATTAACAATCCCTGCCAGTTTAATCATTCCTTTGTTTAGTTTCTGTCTTGATGACTGGTCCATTGGTGAGAATGGGGTGATGAAGTCTCCCAGTATTAATGTGTGATTTAAGCTTAAGTAATTTTTCTTTTATGAATTGAGTAACCTTGCATTTGGGGCATAGATATTCAGGATTGAACCATTATCTTGGTGAATTACTTGATGGGTATAAACTGTTCTTCCCCATCTCTTCTGATTAATTTTGGTTGACAGTCTATTTTATTAGATATTAGAATGGATACTCCATCTTACTTCTTGAATCCATTTGCTTGGAAAATGTTTTTTAAGTTCATTACTCTGAGATAATGTCTATCATTGTTGCTCAGGCATGTTTCTTGTAAGCTACAGAATGACAGATTCTGTTTTCACATCGATTCTCATAGCTTGTGTGTTTTTATTGGAGAACTGACTCAATTGATATTGAGTGATATTAATGGCCAATGATTGTTAATTCCTGTTACTTTAATGTTAGTGGTAGAAGTGTATGTGTGTATGGCCATGCTCTTCCCTTCTTTTGGATTTGTTAGTGTGGAGTTATTTATTTCCTGTATTTTTCTTAGGTGTAATTAGCCTCCTTGGGTTGTGATTTTTCTTCTAGTATCATTTATAGGACTGAGTTTGTGACTAGACAATATTTAAATTTGATTTTGTCTTGGAATATAGTGGCTTTTTTACAGCTATGGTGATTGAGTTTTACTGGGTAAAGTAATCTGAGCTGGAATCTGTGTTCTCTTAGAGACTGCAGGAATCTGCCAAGGCCTTTCTGACTTTTAGAGTCTCTGTTAAAAAGTTGGGTATGAATCTGATAGGTCTGCTTTTATGTGTTACTTGGCCTTTTCCCCTTATAGCTTTAATATTCTTCCTTTGTTCAGTAGATTTAGTGTCTTTATTATTATGTGGCAAGAGAATTTTCTTTTTTGGCCCAAAATATTTCATGTTCTGTTAGCTTCTTGTATGTTTTTAATTAATTAATTAACTAATTAATTAATTAAGTTTATGTCCCAACTGATGCTTCCTTTCCTGGTCTCCCTCTCCCACAGTCCCTACCCCCTTCTTTCCTACCCATCACTTCTGAGACGGTGATGTACCCCTGGGTATCCCTGACCCTAACACATCAAGTCTCTGTGGGGCTAGGTGAATCCTCTCTCACTGAGGCCAGGCAACAGCTTTAGGCATAGCTCCTGTTCCAGTTGTTCAGAAGCCACACGAAGACCAAGCTACAGGTCTGTTACATATGTTCTGGGGGCCTTGGTGCAGCTTGTGTTTTCTGTTTGGCTGGAGGTTTAGTTCTGAGAGTCTACAAGGATCCAGATTAGTTGACTCTGTCTTTCTGGGAGTTGCTATCCTTTTTTAGGACCTCAATCCTTCCCCCAAATCTTCCCTAAGAGTCACCAAGCTCCATGTTCTGTTTGGCTGTGTGTTTCTGCATCCCTCTGAGTCAGCATCTGGATAGAACCTCTCTGCAAACAGCCATTTTCCAGCATAACAGAGTAACATTAATAGTGTTAGAGATAAGTGCTTGCCAATGGGATGGGTCTCAAGTTGGGCCAACTAGTTGGTTGGCCACTCCTTCAGTCTCTGCTCCATCTCCCATGCCTGGGTGTCTTGTAGGACAGGATAAATTTTGGGTTAGAAGTTTTGTGGGTTGGTTGGTGTCCCTACTGCTCCACTGGAGTTCCTGCCTGGCTATAGGAGGTGGCCTCTTCAGGTCCCATATCCCCACTGCTTTAAGTCTCAGATAAGGTCACCCTCATTGATTCTTGGGAGCCTCCCCTAACCCAGGACTCTGGGAGGTCCTCCCAATGCCCTACCCCTACAACTCCATGTAGGTCTGCAGATTTCCATTCATTTTCATGGCCATATGTCTATTTCTCCTGTCTCTCTCCATACCTGATCCTGAATCCCCTCCCCCAATTCCCAAGGAATTAAACTTGGGTCCTCTGAAGAGCAGTCAGTGCTCTTATATGCTGAGCTATATCTCCAGTCCCTTCTTGTATGTTTATAGGCATCTTTTTCTTTAGGTTGAGTTAATTTTGTTCTATGACTTGTACCAATCATTTTCTGGACCTTGGAGCTGAAAATCTCCTTCTATTCCTATTAATTTGAGGTTTGGTCTTTTCATAGTGTCTCCATATTCCTGCACGTTTTATATCAGGAACTTTTTAGGTTTGACATTTTCTTTGATTGATGTATCAGTTTCTTCTGTGGTATCTTCTATGCCTGAACTTCTCTCTTCCATTTCTTGTATTTTGTTGGTGATGCCTGTATCTGTTGTTTCTGTTGTCTTTCCTAGGTTTTCCATCTCCAGGATTCTATCAATTTGTATTTTCTTTATTGGTTCTACTTCCACTTTCAGGTTTTGAGCAGTTCTATTTATTTCCTTGACCTGTTTGATTGTATTTTACTTTATTCAATTAAGGGATTAATTCATTTCCTTTTTAAAGGGCTCTTTCATCTTTATAAGATTGAATTTAAGGTCATTGTGTGTGTGCTTTATGTGTGTTGGAATATTTAGAGCTGGTTTTAGTAGAATGGCTAGGCTCTGGTGGTACCATATTGCCTTGACTCTTGGTGATTGTGTTCTTATGCTGACCTTTAGCCACATAGTTGTACGTTGTTCCAGGTAGCCACTGGGAATGCAAGTAGAGTTTTGGCTTGGCAAATGAATTATAGGGGAGCATGTGCAGCTCACCATTGTTGGATTTTTGGTGTGCTTTAGGCAGACATAGAAGACAGGAGATTTAGGGGTAGAGTTTTAACTGATAGTCCCTGTGCCAGCTAGTGCCCAGGGATTTGAATTTGGGCAGAACTGTGGTCCAGAAAGTGGAATTCACAGAACAAAGTTCACTTTGCTGTTACTCAGTGTTACTAAGGGGTTCTGGCAAGCAAGGAGCTAGGGGAGGAGTCCTATCTGGTTTTCCAAGATGCTGGCAGTCCTCTGGGATTGCAGGCAAAGCCATGTACTAGACAATGAACCTCCGGGAACTGCATGAAGCTTACCTCTGCTGGGCTTGCTCCAGGGGAACCCAGCAGGCTAGGCATTGGTGTAAAGCATCTAGTCTGGATGTTTGTGACACTAGCAGGCTTCTGGGAAGGCGTGCCGTGTTAAGGCCCTAAAATGGAATGCAGGATACAGGGTGCAGTTCACCACTTCAGGGTGTACCTGAGGGGACCTGGCAGGTAAAGAGCATGGGTCAGAGTCCTACCTACTTATCCCAGATATTGGCAACCCTGGTTGTCCCTATTGCTAGCAGCACTCCAGAAATTCAGGCAAAGCAGAGCAGTAGGCCAGATGATGTCTTTATTTTTATCCAGTCCTTCCTTGATATTTTACTGTGAAGACTATTCCTCTTGCCACTCCATTGGAGAGTGTCTCCTTGAAGCTAGAGACACTGAACTTAGAATTGGTTGCTTATGCCTTCCAGCCTTGCTTTGTAAATCACGAGCCATTGCAGCACACACTATATCTGAGCACCTTCTGTGTGACAAACTCTGTCTGCATGAACGTCACTTAATTTTATCCTTGAACACGCCTTCTCCACCAATGAGGAAAATGATGCCCCAAAGACACAGAATTTGAACCAAGAACTGGTGATCATCACTGTGACCCTTCTCTCAAAATAAATAAAACATCTTAGGAATTGCACGTTTCATTGCTACTGTCCTCATAGTAAAAACATTAAGTATGTCTTTACTTGGAGAAAAGGTGAGAGCCATCCTGATTCTTATTTTTCCCAGAACACTTCATGAGTCTCTTTATTAGATTTCTTTTCTAATGCCAAAAGTTTAGTGCCCCCCCCTCCTGTTTATTTCTCTTCCTGGAGATGACTTTGTTACGAGTATGTGATTTGATCCCATCAGATAGAGTCTCCAAGGTTCCTTGATTTGTGCTGAGTCTGAAGCCCTAGGGATGTGCATCAATGCAGACCCCTTGATTTTCACATGCCAAGAAGGAAAAAAAAATCAATCTCTATCCTCCAGGGACAGAAGTGTTGGTGTTAAAAGTCATTCCACACCTCAACACTTATTTTTTGTCATTGATTTTCTTTAGGAAGGTCATTATTGTAGGACACCATTATATATGGCATCTATGAGATAATATTACCTACAAAAATAACAATGCACATATCATTATTATATATTATATTACATACTTGCATATATTAGTTTACCAGTATTTCCTGAGAATGAGAGATGATGCAAGCTCTTGGAAAGCATCAACAAGCCAAGTTTTCAAAGAGCTTTCAATCTAGCAGGAAGAGACAAAAATAAATCAACCAATTGTAAACATAGTACAGGAATACATAAAACAGAATATTGCTCAGTGGTGAGGCTATTTACAAGTAAAGCCTAAGAGAGAAGGGGGGTGGGAAAATTAAAAAATGAGGCTAGAAGGAAAACAGGGAGTGAGAGCACAGAGCATCTGAGGACCAATGGAAGGAACTTGGCCTGTATTTTGAATGAAATAAGAGTTGAAGAGAAGAGAATCTTGTACCATCCTTTACATGAAAAAATTCCGTTTAAGATTAGATTGTTGAATAACTGATGTAAAAGGAGAAGAAAATCTATTTGTAGATTGTCAGAGAAATATCTCATGTTAGATGTGGCAGTCGCTATAGACATGTTGAAAAGAAGTGAAGTCCTGGGTAGGTGCTTAGAATTTCTCAACAGATCTGATGGGAAACACACAGAGCAAATGGCTATGTATAAACAAAGATTTGTAAAGAAGAGTTTTAGGAGGAAAAATTGGAGTTTTCTGCCTTCATTCATTCATTCAATCAACAACCAATAAGTATATAATGTGAATCACATATTCGTCACTAACTTTCCAAGAGATACAAAAGAAAGTAGTGTGGATAGATAGAGTGAGAATGCAGATGAGGAAATAGAGAGTCAAGAGTTGACGCCATTTGCACTCATCCTGCTAGATGTGACTTGAATACATTAACAAAATCAGAAAAAAATTAGAAAAGCATGATGGTTTGTTTATTATTCATATGTTCTTCAATATCAGGTAAATTTAAAAAAGCATCATTCTGACTCATTATATACTTTCTGTGAACACTTCTCTCATATATATATATATATATATATATATATATATATATATATATATGCAATGTAGTTTGATCATATCCACTCTTGTTCTAGTTTCCTTCATTATGTTGTTGTGATGAACAGGATAACCAAAAGCAACTTAGGGAGTGGAAGGTTTACTTCAGCTCACAGATTGTACTCATTAAGGGAAGTCACGTCTTGAGCTTAAACATAACCTGGAGGCTGAAACTGAAACAGAGACCATGGAAGAATCATGCTTTCTGGTTTGCATCTAGGTTCTCTAAATCAATTAGCAAGCCAGAAAATTCCAGATAGACTTGCCCTCAGATCAATCTGGTGGTCTCAATTGATCCATTTAAGTTCCCCTTTCCCATTGGGCCAGCACAATCTCCATTATCCTTTCTCACCCCCCCCCCATTTCCAGCGAACCCCTTCTTCCCAACAACAAATTCCTCTCCTACTTTCATGCTATTCCAGGTATCTTGAGGGAGGGCTGGTCCTCTGGGGGCTCTTCCAAGTTCTGTCTATGGGAAGACCAAAGAGTTGTGTGTCCTGGAAAGAAGACCCATGAAAAAGAAAAATGAAGTGACAGCTGGAGAAGAGGGGACCATTGATTAGATGGTAACAGTGACACAGACCTGAAGCAGGGACTTGAAAATGACAGCCAAGAGCTGAGGGTTCTTGGCAGAGAATAACAGTTATAGATCCTGAGAGAAAGAAGCCCCACTTTCTTAAGAATATGGAGATCAGGGTGGTCTTTAATGTTACAGAGCAGAGGCTGAAAAGGGAAGTATCTACTTCCCACAGTTAATTAAAAGATCATGAGGGTTCTGGACACAGAGTTGTAGATTGACAAACAGGGACATCAGGTAGAGAGAGAGAGAGAGAGAGAGAGAGAGAGAGAGAGAGAGAGAGAGAGAGAGAGAGAGAGAGAGAGATGAGAGTGTGGGCTAGACTTTTTATAGGCTCTAGAGTTCCAGCTCCTTTATCTTATTTCTTCTCCTTTATGCTTGGCCTTACCTGGGTATTCTTTCTTGAATAGGTTACTTTTGCCCTGATGGCAATTAATTAATAGTTATAATCTTCTGATGTGTGTGTGTGTGTGTGTGTGTGTGTGTGTGTGTGTGTGTGTGTAGTGGCAGGGAAGATAGCAGTAAGAACAAATATCAGCCTTTTTTTTTTTTCTCAAAAGAATGAGTTACTGTTTTCTAGATTATCCCAAGTTTCTGTTAATTTCCTTCATTCCTTTCTCTCAGAGAATATCTGCTATTGAAGATGGAGGAGAAGAAGACTCTGGCTAATTCCAGCTGAAAGGGGGTGACATTTTAGAATGTTGATTAAAGAGAGCTTTTAGGGTGGGTCCTTAGAGTTCATCCAGGGGGGCTGAAATAAAAATCAGTTGGCTGTGTAGACCCAGGTTGTTAGAGAGCTATTCAATGACTGGGTGTTATGTGGGTCAGGAAAAATCTATAACCCACAAGGAATGAAACAATTAGAATAATTATAACCCCCAGTGAGAACCTGATCAACAAACAGTGGGAGAAGCTTTGCCCTTATTAAAGGAAAAGAGACAAGAATGCTATGCAATATCCTTTCAGGCACCGGTATAAGTACCAACTAGGATGATCATTTCCTACTTCCTGTGTCCACTGCAAGTTATACTCCATAGAGAAGGTCACTAGGTTGACTTAAGAGCTCAGAACCTTCCTCTTCGTAGACTCCAGTTTAGACATCAACCACTATGCCTTAATAAAAGACACTAACTACCTCATGGAAACATATAGTAACAAGGATACCATGCCAGGAAACTTGATAAAGTAGACTGGGAGACTTGGTGGGCACACACCTAAGAATTAGGTGACTCTTTGTTCCCTTTTACATTCCTGGCCTGGAATGCTGCTGCCAACCTCCTCAAACAGGGAAATATGACCTGTGTTCTCAAATGCCCAGAACAGAGGTCTTCATGCTAATGAAGTACATAGAGGCCTTGAGGGCTTAGCCAATAAGCTTCCCTTCCCATACATTCTTCCCTGCAAAAGGTATTTAATCTCTGATTCACATTGAGAGGTTAGGTATTCATCCATTTTCTGCCAGGAACAGTCAATAAACAGTTTAGAACCACAGGTGGGCAGGCTGTCTCTTTCATCAAGATCCACCATGGGGAGCCATGGGGAAGGCATTTACCTACAGAGCTGCAGCTTAATTCTCCCATAGAAAGCCTCTCTATGCTCCTAGCTACAACCACTACTGAGGTAAGGACAATCACCTCTGAGACAAGCTGGAACTCCTTTCCTCACTTCCCCTACCTGCCTCCATCCCCTGCTCCCCCTGGCTAGATGCTGTCCCCAGCCTGAGGACTCCATTCTCAGCACTTCTGCTACTCCCAGTAGGTCCTAGTGGTGCCCAGGTGTCCAAGAGTCAGAGAACCCGATAGCCCCAGCCATGTAGCAGGTCCAGGGACCCCTTTCCCTCCAGCTTTCCCTCTTCTGAGAGCTTTCCTACCCCTGGAATGGTGTCTATGTGAATACCTGAAGCTCCATACCCACCCAGCGCCAGCGTGGGATAAATGCAGTCAAACTCCCCATATTTCACCTCCCAAGCAGCTCTGCCTGAAGAGAGTGGAATACAGACCCACAGATACCATGAGAAGCAAATGTGACATATTAAACTTTATCTACTTTGTCTTGGCATTCAGAAAGACAGACCATTGCCCAGTGGATATCTTATGTTCCATACAAATTAAGATGTCTAATAGATATTTTTGGTCCTAAATACAGCACCTTTCCCAAGTAGTGGTAGAAGGAGTTTCCTGGAAAATCCTTTTTTTTTTTACCCATTTCTCTAGCCATAAATTTACCTTGCTTAATAAAATCCAGCCTTTTCTCTGTACCTGAAATAATTGACTGTTTATAATCTATTGTTCTATTCCAGACAGAAAGATCTTTTCTAATGAATGTTTCTATTCTTAATTGTCAGATTCTAATTTCTGTGCAATTTCTAGGTTTGTACTTATTCTACATCCTACTTTTTTTTCTTAAAATCATGTAGAAGCTTCAACTCTCTTGATCTGTTGTTTCTCTGGACCAAGTCTAAAATATTTACAGGATTAATGAAATGGGTCTGTTGGAGAATTGCCCCCTTCTGGTATAGTAAGGATACAAGTGATAGGTCTAGAAAGTGCAAACACCTCATTGAAGGATAAATGTAGACTCTCAAATAAAGAGAGGTCTCTATGTGCCAGAGATGCTCCTAAAGTCATCTAAGTTTCAAAGGAAGATGAATCTTATGATCCCTTTGGGTCCACTTGGCTTTGCTCCATCTGGCTCATGAGATGATAATAGTTTGGGGAGTGAGTGGGTCTGCCAGGTCACACTCAGAAGTTGGATTCATCAATGAGGGAATTATTCGATCACAATCTCACAAGCGCAGGGCACAGGATTCTCAAGACAATCTTCCCTTGAAAATTACTCAGTATGATAAGGTTCATGCATCCTACATTTGGATATTCCTGTATTGGTATTAGAGCATAAACCTGTTAAGCATTTCTGGCCAAGGGCATTTGTCACATGGATGCTAACGCTGCCTGTTCTATATCCCCTATCGTCTTACCCCTCACCCTGCTCACCAACCCACCCACTCCTACTACCTGGCCCTGGCATTCCCGTATACTGGTGCATAAAGCCTTCACAGGACCAGGGGCCTCTCCTCCCATTGATGACCTACAAGGCCTGGTGCTGAAAACCCGGGAACCTGACCATCTATAGGCACAAGCGAAGACCCCCTGATCTAGGGAGGATTCAGAACTGCACTACGGGAAAAGGTAAGTCTCTGAGAGATATGTTTTCCTTTGGGGTAGACCCTGTGATAGTTGCTGCAGCTCTTCCAATCCTGGTTATCGTAGTCCTGATTATTTGTTTCTGTTTGAATTGCCACCGTCCCGGATATGAATGTGTCTGCTGGGAATAGAAATATGGTCCAAGAGCAGTAAAATGGGTGTATGTTAACTCGTGTGCTAATCCCTTGGAAGAAGCTTCTCCTGTGAGCGCCATGGGAAATTCACCCTCTGCTCACATGGTGCGAGCACTACAAGCACTGTTAAAAGAACGGGATCTTAAGGTTTCAGAAGAAAATTTGAGGTCCTTCTTGAAAGAAGTTGATAGAGTGGCACCATGGTTTGTTCATACCGGATCGCTGACACCACCTTGTTGGGAAAAGCTAGGACGAGATATAGACAGGGAGGCTGAGGAAAGGAAACTAAAACCTGGTACTCGGCCACTCTGGAAGTTGGTTAGGGCTTGCTTACAGGACAAGAAGTGTGAGGACTTGGTTAGAGAGGGACAGAGACTGTTGCAGGAGCACCAAGATAGCATGTCAGAAACAAAGACCCTTAAGAAAAAGGAAGCGCACTATAAACGAAAAATAGAAAAGAAAGAAAATCAAAAGGATTCTAATAAGGAAAGGGAGGGTCCTAAACTGCTCTATCCCACTATATCAGACCTGGAGTTGTTGGAACTATCCAGTTCAGAGGACGCTTCCCTATCTGTGGGGGAGGAAAGGGAACTAGAGGAGGCCACTGCGGCTTATCGGTATGGCCCTTTAGGGGCTAGACCTAGTGCCCCTCTTGCTCCTCCACCTTATACGGGAAAAGGGGAGTCCGGTGTAAGCCACTCCTTCTGCCCGCCTGCAGTATTGAGAAAAATGAGACAGATGTTTCCTGTTTTTGAAGATCAAAACCAAGCCAGATACTATGAACCTTTAGGACATAAAGTATTAAAAGATTTAATGGAGTCAGTCAAAGCTTATGGAGTCAATGCTTTCTTTACACAGTCTCATGTAGAGAGATTGGCCTATACAGCTATGACTCCTTCTGACTGGATGAGCACAGTGAAGGCAAGCCTGAGCATGGGGCAATATTTAGATTGGAAGTCCATATGGCACGACCTGTGTGCTAGTCAAGCTCATGCAAATGCGACAGCTGGACAGCCAGCATGGAATTTTGATATGCTTACTGGACAAGGACAATGGGCAAACAATCAAACAGTATATCCCTTACAGGTATATGCGCAAATTAATAGATTAGCAGTTCAAGCTTGGAAAAGTCTGCCCAACAGAGGGGAAGTATCAAGAAATCTGACAAAAATTGTGCAAGGCCCCACAGAGCCTTTTTCTGACTTTGTAGCACGAATGATGGAAGTGGCTGGGAGAATTTTTGGTGATTCCGAGGCAGCTATGCCTTTGGTAGAACAGTTGGTCTTCGAGCAATGCACCAATGAGTGCAGAAATACTATAGCTCCTTGGAAAGGGAAAGGATTACAGGTATGGATGAAAGCATGCAGAGAAATTGGTGGACCATTGACTAACACAGGTCTAGCAGCAGCTGTGTTATCAGCTCAAAATTTGAGAGAGGTCAGATGCTATAACTATGGACAAAAGGGACATATTCAAAAGAATTGTTCTAAAGGCAGAGGAGTCAAAATAGTAAGAAAACACCAGACATGTGTCCAAAGTGTGGTAAAGGCAAGCATTGGGCAAATGAGTGCAGGTCAGTCAAGGACATAAAAGGCAGACCCATTCCTCATAATGATACCCACCAATCAAAAAACGAAGTGAGGGGCCCACGTCCCCAGGGCACGCAAATGTATGGGGCACTTCAGACCACGGTATCCATGCGGCCACCCAAGAACCAAGGAGAGCCACTTCGGGTTCAGCAGGATTGGACATCTGTGCCACCACCAGAGTAGTTTTGACATTGCAAATGGGGTGCCAACCAATTCCCTCAGATTTTAAAGGTCCTCTGCCTAAGAATTTGGTAGGTTTATTGTTGGTTAGATCATCATCTACCTTGAGGGGACTTATTATTCACCCTGGAGTTATAGATCCAGATTTTGAGGGAGTAGTAAAAATCGTGTGCTCTGCACCCTGTGGCATTGTCTCTTTTTCTCCTGGAGACTGTATTGCCCAGTTATTGGTTCTTCCTAGTTTACATAATGATTTCCCAAGTCAACAAAAGGAACACAAAGATAGAGGGTTTGGCTCTACAGGCTCATCATTTGCATACATCTCTCTAGATTTGGACAGCCGGCCTACTATGCAATTAACAATTGAGGAAAAGATATTCCAGGGGTTTTTAGATACTGGGGCTGATAAAAGCATAATTTCCAGCTCCTGGTGGCCCTCCTCTTGGCCCATAAATCAATCATCTCATACTTTACAAGGACTGGGGTATGAATCTGCCCCAGATATAAGTGCAAAAACCTTGAGATGGACAGATAAAGTTGGAAGGGTAGGGAATTTTTAACCTTATGTGTTACCATTGCCTGTTAATTTGTGGGGAAGAGATGTGTTGTCAGCTATGCATTTTATATTAACCAATGATTACTCAAAAAATAGTCAAAAGATGATGAACGAGATGGGATTTGTACCAGGATTGGGACTATGTAGAA
Organism: Mus pahari; assembly: GCF_900095145.1. Lineage (NCBI taxonomy): Eukaryota > Metazoa > Chordata > Mammalia > Rodentia > Muridae > Mus > Mus pahari. The sequence continues at coordinate 35,793,967 of NC_034604.1, forward strand.
AGTTACAAGGAAGAACTTCACCAGTTGAAGTGGTGGAAAAGTTAGACACCAAGGGACTGGGTTTTTCCTAAGGGCCGCTGAGGAACCTTTACCCATTCCATGGCATACAGAGGACGTGGTGTGAGTACCTCAGTGGCCTCTCCCCTCTGAGAAATTTACAGCTGCGCAAGTCTTAGTAGAAGAACAGCTTAAATTGTGACATTTAGAACCTACTCAATCTCCTTGGAATACTCTCATATTTGTTATAAAAAAGAAATTAGGAAAATGGAGATTGCTCCATGATTTAAGAGCCATCAATTCGCAAATGCAGGTCATGGGCCCCATACAGAGGGTTCTCCCCTTATTATTAGCTATGCCTAAAGGTTAGAAGGTTATATGGTCGATATAAAAGATTGCTTCTTTTTTATTCCCCTGAATAAAAGGGATAGACCTAGATTTGCATTTACTTTACCTTCTATAAATCACATGGAACCAGATAAAAGATTTCAATGGAAAGTATTGCCCCAGGGCATGGCAAACAGTCCTACCATGTGTCAATTATTTGTAGGTAATGCTTTACAACCTGTCGGAGATGCGTTTACATCATTAAAATTGTCACTATATGGATATCTTAATATGCGGACCAAAGGAAGAGGTATTACATGTGGCCTACAACACCCTGGTGAAAGTATTAGAAAGTAATGGACTATTTATTGCCCCTGAAAAGGTACAACAATCAAGTATAAGCCAGTTTTTAGGGGCTACCATTACCTTAGATACAGTTACTCCACAAAAGATAAGCATAAGAAAAGATAACCTAAAAACGCTTAATGTTTTCCAAAAATTATTAGGAGATATAAACTGGATTAGACCTTATTTAAAAATCCCAACATCAGAATTGAGACCACTGTTTAACATACTAGAGGGGGATGCATGCATTACCTCTCCTCGCCAATTAACTCCTGAAGCGATTGAGGCATTACAAAAGGTAGAACAAGCCATCCAACAGGCCCAGTTAACCCGATTGGGTGATCAGAAATCTTTCCAATTATGCATTTTGCAGACTATACATCTTCCTACTCCTGTGCTATGGGAAGATGTTCCCTTGTTGTGGATACATCCACATGCATCTCCTAGTAAGACTATAGAGCATTACCCTACCGTGGTAGCTGAAATGGCACAGAAGGGCATTCAGGCTGGCACTGTCCACTTTGGAATGTTACCAGAGAGTATTATTGTCCCTTAAACTGTGGCTCAGATACAAGTATTGTGCGGTACTCTGAATGAGTGGGCAGTACTCCGATGCACTTTCCCTGGGACGATTGATAATCACCTTCCTAAGCATCCACTGTTGCAGTTTGTAATAACTCATCCTCTCATTCCCAAAAATTACGGCTTCTAAACCCATTCTGGGCACTTTAGATGTTTATACAGATGGATCTAAGATGAGTCTGTGATGTTACATAATCAATGAACAACCCAGTTACACCCCAGTTTCTGCCTAATGCCCCCCAGTTAGTTGAATGCATGGTTGTATTAGAAGTATTTAGAAGATTTTCCACTTCTATAAACATAATTTCTGATTCCCAATATGTGGTTAATGCAGTTTCTCAGTTAGAGACTACAGTATTGTTTAAATCATTAAGTCACACTCAACCATTTTTTATACAGCATATTAGAGCTCATTCATTGTTGCCTGGTCCCATGGCTAAAGGAAATGCTCTCACCGATCAGGCGACCAAGAACATGGTCACGGTGTCCCACTCTCCAGTAGAGGCAGCAGCCGACTTTCATTCATTTTACCATGTTCCAGCCTCTACCCTCAAATTAAAATTCATTATCACTAGGTTAGAGGCACGTGATATTGTTCTTTAGTGTGCTAAGTGTGTGGAGTTTATCAATGCTCCGACAGTAGGAGTTAATCCAAGGGGACTTCGACCTCTTGATGTATGGCAGATGGATGTTACACATATTACAGTCTTTGGAAAGCTGCAATATGTTCATGTCTCTATTGATACTGCTTCAGGCATAATGTATGCCTCCCCGCTGATGGGAGAGAAGACTACCCATGTTATCTCCCATTGCCTAGAGGCATGGGCAGCATGGGGAAAACCTTCTGTGCTAAAAACTGATAATGGACCAGCCTATACCTCTACGAGGTTCATGCAATTTTGTAAACAAATGCAAGTAATACATATTACTGGCCTTCCCTATAATCCTCAAGGACAAGGCATTATTGGGAGAGCACATAGAACTTTGAAGATGTATTTACTAAAACAAAAAGGGGGAATGGAGGCCATGACACCAAAGNTGGCACTCTCTTTAGTACTCTTCACCCTTAATTTTTTGAAAATGGATGCTTTGGGCAAAACACCAGCGGACAGACATGGTCATTGGCCCTCACCCCCTAAAGAGATGGTAAAATGGAAGAGTATGCTAGATAATCAATGGAAAGGCNCGGATCCTGTTCTTATCAGATCCAGGGGAGCTATTTGTGTTTTTCCCCAGGGTGAAGATAATAGGGTACCAACAAAACTGACAAGAATCTTGAAGACTGAAAATGTAGTCCCATTGGATACTACTGATTCACCTGGTATGGATCCTGGATAAAGGATTAAGTATACCATTATGGGCCATCGTGAGATCTTGGCCAGTACCTATGCCAGTACATGCACTCCTCTGTGTTACCACTGTTTACCACCACTGATTGCTTTATGGATGCATCATGCGCACGTAGAGCATCAGGAACCACAACCATATAATACTACTAGCTTACCATTAAATTCTACATTATGTTTTGTGATGCATGATAATAACAAAAAGATGCTTACCCCTTGCTTCTTATTAAAGAAAGTAACTGTAGCAGATTGGGTGGATCCCCTTGCATATAGCCAGGTAGATGGTAATATGCTTATTGGGGCGTTATCACACGTAAGCCAGGGCATGTTAGAAGGATCAGGGTCAACCAATAATGACAATCAGCCAATTAATATTTCTACTACTATGATTCAGTCTAAGGTTACCATATTAAAAAGAGCTGATTGGCCAGTGGGTAATGACACCATGTAACATAAGATACTGTGGTGTTATCCTGATTATTCATTTCCTTTGGTTTTTTCACCATGTTAGGCCAAGATTAAGGCTAATAAGCAAATTGCAAAGGGTTTTAATATGTCCCTTCCACTAGGCAAGGGAATTATGAAAAATAATAAGACTGGAATAAGCATGTGGCCCTTTTATCAGTGAACTTTGAGTAATGAAGTTGGGGCCAGTACTAGTGTGTAGCCTTTGCACTACTTAATGGTACTGACCATAAGGTCCTAAATGTTTCAGCGGAACATGAAGGCACTCCTCTAGTGTTATCTAACCTGACCATTAATGAGGTATATAGGAATATGTCTACCCCTCCAGTTTCTGTGTGTGTTGACCCTCCATTCTTTTTCTTGTTGTCCTCATTTCGGAATGGCTCAGATATTCTAAATTGTACAAACCAAACCTGTTATTTGGCACACTGTTGGAATGGCACTGTAGAACTAGCCTTAATGGTCCACATACCTACCTTTGTGCCTATACCAGTCGAAGTGGATCCAGATACCTTTCTGATTATTTTGCTAATGAGACAAAAAAGAGATTTTGGCATCACTGTGGCTATTGTCACTGCCATTGTTGCCTCAGCAGCTGCAGCCTTCACAGCAGGTGTTGCAATGGCTAATCAAGTGACCACAGCCCATAGGGTCAATCAAGTGGTTGAAAAAAACTTCTGAGGCTTTAGAAACTATTCAAAGAGTAGATGCACACTTGGAATCAGGGATATTACTTGTGAATCAGAGAGTTGATTTGTTACAGACACATTTAGGACAGCTGACAGACATGATCCAATTAAGCTGTGTGTTGTCAACATCGCATATTTGTATTACTCCATTAAAATTTGATAATGCTTCCTTTAAGCTTAGTGCTAACATTTCTGCTTATTTACAAGGAAATGTGACTAAAGATTTGGACCAGATGCAGCAGCAGTTGATGATCCAAATCCTGAATCTGAATGGAACCCATATTGACCCTATTTCCCTGGGCAATTTTACCTCTTGGCTTAGCTCTGCTTTCTCTTACTTTAAGGAGTGGGTGGGAGTTTTTACATTTGGAGCTATTATATGCTGTGGAGTAGTGTTTTTGCTCTGACTGGTGTGCAAAGTCAGATCTCAACATAAACATGACAAAATAGTCCTTACCCAAGCACTTTTGGCAATTGAACAAGGAAACTCCCCAGAAGTGGAGTTGCTATGCTGCGAAAATATTAGCATTCGTAATCTCAGCTCTTGCACTCCAAGGGAAGTAAACCCATTGCACTGGGATAAGTGATATTTGCCTTCATGACCAACCCTTGCACTTCGCAGAGTTTGGTTCATTGCACGCGAAAGGGTGGTCATGTTTTATTAACTATATCCTTCTCGATCACTGTTAGCTGAGGAAGTTAATGGCTAGATCGTTGGATTAGGCCATAATAAATATAAAAGGGGAGATGTGGGAAGCCAGGTAATTCGCCATTACAAGATGGTGCTGACTTCCTGTGTGCTTTCTTAATAAATAAGCAATGTGTGCATGTGCATTCGGGTATCCACTGAGTCACTGCTCTCCCTGGAGCATGTCAATGAGGTTCTGATGGCATATCCAATCAGGAGGCTCCATGCCTACCCTAAGCATATAGAAGCAGCACCAGTTTTCAGGCTCGGGATCTTTTCGCCTCAGCAATCAAGCTCCCAATAAACGTGTGCAGAAGAATCCTGTTGTGTGTCATCTTTCTGCTGGCGGCAGGGTCGCCAACAGATGATCGTTTTAATCTGTTCCTGGATTAGGTTTTCAAGAATTTTATTGAATATTTTTGCATCCATATTAATAAGGGAAATTGGTCTCAAGTTGTCTTTTTTTTTTTGTTGTGTCTTTGTGTGGTGTAGGTATCAGAGTAATTGTGGCTTCAGAGAACAAATTGGGTAAAGTATCTTCTGTTTCTATTTTGTGGAATAGTTTGAGGAGTATTGGTATTAGGTCTTCTTTGAAGGTTTGATAGATGTCTGCAATAAGTCCATCTGGCACTCAGATGTTTTTTGCCTTGTTTGTTTGTTTGTTTTGTTTTGTTTTTTTGTTTTTGGTTCCGAGACTATTAATGACTGTTTCTATTTCTTTAGAGGATATGGGACTGTTTAGATCATTTATCTGATCCTGATTTAACTTTGGTACCTGGNATTTGTCTAGAAAATTGTCCATTTCATCCAGATTTTCCAGTTTTGTTGAGTATAGGCTTTTGTAGTAGGATCTGATTTTTTGGATTTCCTCAGTTTTGGTTGTTATGTCTCCATTTTCATTTCTGATTTTGTTAATTAGGATACTCTTTCTGTTCCCTCTAGTTATTCTGTCTAAGGATTTTCTCAAAGAATCATCTCCTGGTTTAGTTGATTCTTTGTACAGTTCTGTTTGTTTCTACTTTGTTGACTTCAGTCCTGAGTTTGATTATTTCCTGCCATATACTCCTCTTGGGTGATTCTTTTTGTTCTGGAGCTTTTGGATATGTTGTTAAGCTACCAATGTATGCTCTCTCCAGTTTCATTTTGGAGGTACTCAGATCTATGAGTTTTCCTCTTAGCTCTGTTTTCATTGCATCTCATAAATTTGGGTATGTTGTGGCTTCATTTTCATTAAACTCTAAAAAGTCTTTAATTTCTTTATTTCTTCCTTGACCAAGTTATCATTGAGTAGAGTGTTGTTCAGCTTCCATGTGTATATGGGATTTCTATTGTTTATATTTTTACTGAAGACCACCCTTATTGTATCTGTTGAGTCCTGTTTTGTGACAGATTATATGGTCAGTTTTGGAGAAGGTACCATGAGGTTCTGAGAAGGTATATTCTTTTGCTTTAGGATGAAATGTTCTATAAANATCTGTTAGATCCTTTTGGTTCATAACTTCTGTTAGTTTCACTGTGTCTCTGCTTAGTTTCTCTTTTCATGATCTGTCCATTGCTGTGAGTGGGGTTTTGAAGTCTTCCACTATTATTGTGTGAGGTGCAATTTTTGCTTTGAGCTTTAGTAAAGTTTCTTTTTATGAATGTTGATGCCCTTGCATTAGGAGCATAGATGTTCAGAATTGAGAGTTCTTCTTGGTAAATTTTTCTATTGATACGTATGAAGTGTCCTTCCTTATCTTTTTTGATAACTTTAGGTTGAAATCAGATTTTATTAGACATTATAATGGCTATTCCAGCTTGTTTCTTGGGACCATTTGCTTGGAAAATTGTTTTCCAGTCTTTTACTCTGAGTTAGTGTCACTGAGGTGGGATTCCCGTATGCAGCAAAATGTTGGAACCTGTTTATTTATTGAGTTTGTTATTCTATGTCTTTTATTGGGGAACTGAATCTACTGATATTAAGAGATATTAAGGAAAATGTTTGCTGCTTCCTGTTATTTTTGTTGTTAGAGTTTGAATTATATTTTGGGGGATATCTTCTTGTTTTGTTAAAAGAAAATTATTTTCTTGCTTTTTCTATGGTATAGTTTCCCTCCTTGTATTATTCTCCATTTATTATCCTTTGAAGGGCTGGATTTGTAGAGAGATATTGTGTACATTTGTTTTTGTCATAGAACAACTTGGTTTCTCCGTCTATGGCAATTGAGAGTTTTGCTGGGTGTAGTAGCTGACATTTCTGTCCTCTTAGGGTCTGTATGATATCTGCCCAGGATCTTTTGGCTTTCGTAGTCTCTGGCATGAAGTCTGGTTTAATTCTGATAGGTCTGCCTTTATATGTTACTTGACCTTTTTCCCTTACTGCTTTTAATATTCTTTCTTTATTTTGTGCATTTGGTGTTTTGATTATTATGTGATGAGAGGAATTATTTTTCTGGACCAATCTATTTGGTGTTCTGCAGTCTTCTTGTATGTTCATGGGCATCTCTTTCTTTAGATTTAGGAAGTTCTCTTTTATAATTTTGTTGACTATATTTACTGGCCCTTTAATTTGGAAATCTTCCTTCTTATCTATACCTATTATCCTTAGGTTTGGTCTTCTCATTGTGTCCTGGGTTTCCTGGATATTTTGGTTTAGGTATTTTTGCATTTTTGCATTTTCTTTGATTGTTGTTTCAATGTTTTCTATGTTATCATCTGTGCCTGTGATTTTCTCTTCTATTTTTCATATTCTGTTGATAATGCTTGCACCCTTGGCTCCTGATCTCTTTCCTAGGTTTTCTGAAACAAGTGCTCTTTTCTAGGCTCAGATCAAGATGACAGATCATTCCTGGTAACTATCCCCCTTTGTATAGTTGCAGATGGTTTTGTTCCATCTAGCAGAAGTTTACACCAGCTACCTTGCTAGATATAAGGGTAGACAGAAAGAATAAGACAAAACCCCATCCAATTGGGGGTTTCAAAAGGAAGGGGGGTCTTCTTATGGACTTTTGCTTGTACTAGATCTTCAGACTTGAATGGAGAATACCCCATATTTCACTTCCATCAAGGGCTCCTTACCTAAATCTCAGAGACTTTGCTAGAAACTCATGGGGAATGTCATTTGGACAGTCTCCTTTCATGCAGCAGGGCTCTCCATAGGAAATGCCTACAGACAAAGCCTCAAAAGGAGTCAGTGCCTGTGATGCAGAAATATCCCTTAGCCACACCAAATTTTCAGGAAATGACTTTGTTCAGAGAATTTGGACCTCTTACATCAATTAGTGAGATGTACTTTGAGTAGGCTGTTCTCTCTGACATCCAAAAATCCAGGGGATGCCACCTTCCATGGTAGTTAAACTGTACTGCTGGGCTTAAGACACTCCTCCAGTGACTTTTGTTTTAAGGGCAGGTCCATGCCCATATGCTTCTAGTATTTTGAATCTAATTAAAATTTCATTTAAGAGGGCCTTTATTATCTCTGGCTTCCTTTCTGCTTGGCAATGGAAAGTTACAACCAAATCAGTCAAGGATATGGATATGGATATGGATATGGATATGGATATGGATATGGATGTGGATGTGGATGTGGATGTGGATATGGATATGGATATGGATATCCATATTATTAGCAGATCGCTTTAGGTTTCTCCTGCTACATGGGGGTAAAATCAATTTACCAATCTTCTCTTCAATATTTTCTGTCCCTTTGCATACCAAAGATGAGTGTGGTGAGCTACACAAGTCCTGAGGGAATGTGTATTGTTGATATTGTGTTCATGTCAGGGGCCAATTCCTAAGACCCATGGCAATGGCAAAGTCTTTCCCTGGTATGAGGTTCAGAGGGATAACAAACCCTTACTCCAAGTAAAAATGTTGATATTGTGTGCAAGTATGACCACGTAGGGACAATTGACCACTGTGTATAAAAGTAGCAATTGCAGCTTTCTCCTTCTGGATGTTTGTAGCCTGACTTTGCTGTTTAGCAGGCACCTCCTTCAGTGACTAGGGAACTAACTCTTCACCCTCTGCTGAATACAATAAATGTGTGAAGGATTATCTGTTCTAGCAGTGAAAGTGGAAACTAGCAGCTAGGGTCCCTGACAGCAAGTAACAGTTAGAGATTCCGAGTCTGAACACAAAAGCAACCCTAACCTGCCAGAAAGTAAAAATGGACATATTAAGAGTCTGGGACACAAAGTAACACTGGAGATGTTGAGGGTAGGAGACATAAGGAAGCAGTTACTTTTTTCTTCTTAATGAGTCACTGAGTTTAATTGAGGATGCCTTTTGAGCTATTCTACTGAAGAAAAATGACTGTCTTGTTCCATTGCCACTTATTGTCAGTGGCTCCTCATCTAGGTATGAATTCTCATGAGTCCTCTTTTAAAAGTAGACTGTTGCAGGCTCAATCTTGTGCAGGTCTTGCATGAGTAACCACAACTTCTGTGTCTCGTCAGTACTTTCTGTGGCTTGTAACATATTCCATTGATACCCCTGGGCCATATGTTCTCAACCTGTAGGTCTAGAGCACTCTAGGGGATTAAGTGACCCTTTCACAGGGGTTGCATATCAGATGTCCTGTGTATCAGAAATTTACATCGCAATTCCTAATAGTAGCAAAAATACAGTTATGAAGTAGCAATGAAATAATTTTATGGTTGGGGGTCACTACAACATGAAGAATTGTATTAACGGTTTGATCTCAGCGTTAGAAAAGGAAAAAAAAAAGTCACCTGTCCATTTTGCTGTTTCAAACCAACATTCCTCATTTGGGACTAAATAATTCTTCAGTTAGCCCTAATATCCTCTGTTGGAGGTTAAAACAATTTCTTTTAGCTTCATTTGGAAAAAAGAAATGATGTTCCAACTTTTGGATTCATCTCTTTTAACCTTACATTTTAGGTACCAATGTAACAAATTGTTTAGGTCATGACACACACCTCTAACCTAAGAGATTTTAGTTAACAAGTGCTAATAGTCAACAATAATAAGTCAACAATAGGTCAAGAGGCAGAGCAAGCAACTTGTTGTTGACAGGAAGTGAACATCAGTAAACCCAGGAAAGATCTTTGGCTTGCAATGTATTTAAGACAGCATGGAGAAGGAGCCTTTGACGTCTGGGGCATCAGTGGAGAAGGAAGGTCCTCTGGGTCCTTTCTATGCCTCTCTGAGCTAGAGGGCTTTCACATTGTTTGGCTCCTGAGTATTCCTTCATTTGATAAAGTGAACATTTGGGGGTTTGCTTAAAATAATTTAAGCTCCCCAAATAGCCTGATATAATTGTCATCTCAGAGTCTTACTGGCTCAGTCTGACAACCTAGGCCTAGTCCTGGAAACTTTTACCCTCCGTACAATCTATCTTTAGCCTAGACTGCTTTCATCATCTAAAACTACTGAATAAGCTCATGCTTTCCTAGTTCTTTGTAACCTCTGGCTGGATGATTCAATTCAGGTGTTCTGGCTCAAACTCCTCTCCAAGCTGATTGATTCAATTTTGCTTCTCTCTCACTGTCTGCTGAATTGCTCTCCCTACCCTCAAAGTAACTCTAGCAATCTGTTTTAATCTTCTGGCTCCTTCTCATTCTCTGGCTTTTTCTGTCTTTACCTGTGTCTAGATTGTCCTCTATTTAACCTGTCTTCATGAAACTCTCCTAGTAAAACTGCCTCTTTCTCTTCTTCCTTTTCTTGCTGTGCTGCTCTTTCTTAAGTAGTTTCCCTTTTCTTTCTCTCCTTTCAAAAGTTGAGTATTTCCTATTCTGTCAAATCTTTTTCTGATCCATCACTTTGCCACTCAATTAGACACCATTTTCAAACATTGGTGTTTCCTCCTAAAAGCTAACTTTACCTTCATTGTTTGGAATTAAAGGAATGTACTAAGGGCATGTCTGTATCCCAGACACAGGGATTAAAGGTATGTGCTAAGCAGAACCATAACTAGAACCAAGGTTATTCAGTAAATAACAGGGTTCACAGTGAGATCGAAATTCCTGTAACAAATAGAGCTGTGCATAGTCTACAGACCAGGATTTCTATTTGATTAGTCAAATTCTCTTTTGTTCATTCAAGATGTGTGCTTTTGTCCTATAGATACAATTTTTAGTTAGTGAAAACAGAGATATCTCTAAAAACACAAATGTGCTCTGTTGTGATTATAACAAGATAAAGAAAGAAACGTTAAGTTATGTTCTATGGGGGGGGGGGTGTGGTGAGGTGTTGGAAGAAGGGGTTGCCTCAGCAGGACCATGCTAAGGCATCCCTTCCCCCTGAGAGATCAGCCACATGAAAGTATAGTATAGAATAGCATTTATTCAGGGCATGGGGAGGAGAGTTAAGAGTTTAGTAGAGGCAGAGAAAGGGGGAGAGAGAGAGAGAGAGAGAGAGAGAGAGAGAGAGAGAGAGAGAGAGAGAGGAAGAAGAAGAAGAAGAAGAAGAAGAAGAAGAAGAAGAAGAA
>NC_034604.1:35804935-35807685 GCF_900095145.1 Mus pahari
AAGAAGAAGAAGAAGAAGAAAAGAGAAGAGAAGAGAAGAGAAGAGAAGAGAAGAGAAGAGAAGAGAAGAGAAGAGAAGAGAAGAGAAGAGAAGAGACTTAGAGGACAGCCATGACCACATGGTGAGAGGAAGGAAGGGAATGGGGAGGAGGGGAGCAAGAGAGCATGAGGCAATAGAGGAAGAGCAAGAGAATAAGAGAGGAGGGGGCAAGCAGACCCTTTTATAGTGGGTCAGGCCTACCTGCCTGTTACCAGATAACTATGGGGAGGAGTACACCTGGCTGTTGCCAAGCAACTGAGGGGGTAGAGTCCAGACAGAATACCAACATTCGCCCATTTTGGTTTAGTTAAAAAAAGAAAAAAAAATTAGAAAGAGATCATGTCAAATCAGGAATAGGATTGTCATGATACCTGGCTGCTTCATGCTGACATTGGGGCTACATGTCTCAGGGGAACCTAGAGGAATGGGTGTGCGGGATGTTTGTCCAGTCTTAGGAGAACTGGCTGTTTCCTTGCTGTCCAGGGTCTTTGAAGCCATCTGAGGATAGGTCAGAAGGAACAGGTCCAGAAGCATCTGTGTTTGTGAGAGAAGATTGGAACATCTGAAGGTTGCTTCTCTGGAGCTGTCCTGGATGTCATAAGTGCCTGGACTTGACAAGATGTTGAAACACATTATCACAGGTAGAGAATAAGATTAAGTATGATTGAGAGAAAGCAAATATTTTCTTAAGATGTATATTTGAAACCCAGAGGAATTCCACCCTTTGGAATAGGCAGCAAACAGGAACTTTGGGCCAATGTGCTTATCTGGGTGGAGCCTATTTGGTACATGAGAGGTGGATCTGAGTGGGTTTCCTGTAGCTTATAAGTTTATAAAAGAGATAACAACATGAGTTAGCAACATGAGTAGTCTTTAGGATGAGCCTTTTGAGGAGCAGAAGGAAGAATGTTAAAAAGTTGGATCATATAGTGGAATATTTTATTAGAGTTAGGCAAATTTATAGGAACTCAGATAATATTAGGACATATTATCTGACATAGACTGGCATAGCAAGAAGAGGAAATATAAAGCATTTTATTAATGGAAACAGTTTAGGTAAGGAAACAGCTGATTGCATCTGTGAAAGTTTTGTCTAACTGCTGTCTTATCTGTCAATGTAGTCGGAAGTCTGGGGAATAAACAATAATTTAGCAGTTAATTTCTTTAAAAAATGACAGAGTCCACTAGCCAACAGTTGTCTGTGCTCTCCATGGTCTCAATGGCAACTTGGGCAGAGTTAGTCTGGCTTTCAAGCACAGAAGACGCAGGGCTTTTTCTCTGTGGGATGGATGCGTGTGACATGAGAAATGGCTTACCTTGGTTTAGCTAAGTCATTTGACTCAGCGTATCCAGCTTTATCCACTGCATATTTCAGCGATTATCATATCACAAACGAGGCAACATCCTGTAGCTGTGTCCACATCTTCTGCGACCTCATGGGAGAAACTGTTAGAGGCTTTTGGGATTCCTGTCTGTCATAAACTTAATAATTAACAAACTTCTGACAGGATTGAATGCTATATGGATTGGTTATAACTGAATAGAATTTAATGACAGTAGTAAGAAACACAGGATAGGAATGAAAACTTAGGTAACTTTGACAGGTTGTGTAGGTAGAGAAAAGTATATTTTGTATTAGCAAAGAAATATTGGGCTAGGGCTAGAATGAGAAAGCTGGCAGCAGTGGCATATGATTGGGATGATAGAAAATGAATTTGTCCTGTGACACAAACTGAGCACACAGGCTGTGAGAACAGGCCAGGGATAGCGGAGCATGGATAGGCAAGTGCTTGGGCCTTTTTTTCATTTACCAGACTGCTGGCAGTATGTGTGAAGTTATCTTAAAATATACATTCTAAGACAGTATAGCACCCATGGGTGTTGTGGTTGTCACTGAACTTTTCATAACAGCATCCCAAGAAGGGCTCAGGGATGGGTCTGTATATGGCCAAACTAGAAATTCACATCATCATGTGAATAACTAGAGGTTATGGCTGCAATTTCCTAGAAACTGCCAGAAAGCTATTCAACCTTGTACCATGAATATTCGGCTGGCTGCAAGAGCTCAAGGGATTTATGAACTGCTTTTGAGAAGGGAAGTCACGCAAGGATCTCAGTCTTAACTTATAGGTCAGACAGGAGGCCAGTCATAAGAACCGGGGCATTGAAATGTCAACCCCTTAGCCTAAAAGAGACTGGCCAGGCCCTATGTGGGCATTTAGGGTCCCTTCCGCTGACTCGAGAAACCCATGGATATGCCGGTCTGTGTTTGTGAGCTTCTGCAGTCTCATAGCAGAAAATGTGGAACTGAGTGGTTGGTTTGGGCCCATCTGACTGTGTAACCGGCATGGCAGAGGCTAGGTGGTAGCAGCTGCTGAGGGAGCTCTGTTGGGCGCTGGAGTGGGCAGCTGCTGAGTCCAGGCTGAGGCAGAGGTGCCACAGGTCAGGCCCACGGGGCTGTGCAGACAGGACTTCCTACCAGCAGCTGGAGGTCACAGCCCCAGTGCTCAGAGTCCACGATGGACCGGGAAAAGGAAGGTAGCATGTTTCATATCCTAGCAATGCTCTTCTGGCCCTGTGGCACCCAAGCACGAGGGGGAGGAGGGCAGCAGAGTCGCTGACTAGGGACAAAGTCAGCCCGATTGATTTTCAGGTCAACTGGTTGAACTAGTGTTTGCAGCAGGCAGTAAATGGGGCACTGGGGGGGGGGG
>NC_034604.1:35810225-35850113 GCF_900095145.1 Mus pahari
CCTTGAGGGATTTTTGTGCTTCCTCTTTAAGGGCTTCTACTTGTTTAGCATTGTTCTCCTGCATTTCTTTGAGTGAGTTATTAATGTCCTTCTTCAAATCTTCTACCACCATCATGAGATATGATTTTAAATCTACATCTTGCTTTTCAGGTGGGTTGGTGTATCCAGAACTTGCTGTGGTGGGTGTACTAGGTTCTGATGGTGCCCCGTGTTCTTGGTTTCTGTTAGTAAGATTCTTAAGTTTGCCTTTTGCCATCTGGTAATCTCTGGTGTTAATTTTCAAGCAGTNTCTGGCTGGAGTTTGATCCTCCTGTGATTCTGTTAGCCCCTGTCAGCACTCCTGGGAATCCAACCCTCCCCTGTTTCCCCTTGGTCAGAGCACTCTCTGCAGGCAAGCTCTCCTCTTGCAAGGCAGGTGTCCAGGAGTCTGGAGCTCTGATCCTCCTTCTGAGTCCTGGGATCATAGCCCTCCCTGTAGGCCAACTCTCCCTGTGTGATCCAGAGGACCCATGATCTTAAGGACCTGTGGTGGGGAGAGTCCTCCCAAGTGCTCAGCTGTCTCTGCGGGGGTTCAGAAGAGAGATGGTTTCTAAGCAGGCAGTGTTCCTTTGTCCCTGTTCCTGCTGGCACAAGCCCCTGCTTGATTCTCTGGAGTTTATTGTGTTCCACTCACCGTGATCCAGAGGACCTGTGTTGTGGAGAGTTCTCCAGAATGCTCAGCTGCCTCCGCTGGGGTTCAGAAGAGAGATGGTGGGAGTGGCCCCGACCGGACTGGAACCCTGCCTCTTAGTGGGTGATGTTCCTTTGTCCCTGTTCCTGCTGGAACAAGCCCCTGCTGGATTCTCTGGAGTTGATTGTGTTCCACTCACCCATGATCCCAAGACCCGTGATTCTGAGGCCCATGATCCCGAGGATCTGTGGTGTGGAGAGTTCTCAGGAGCGCTCAGCTGCCTCCACTGGGGTTCAGAAGAGAGAGGGCAGGAGTGGCTTGCTTCTACTCTTACCTTGATTGACATGTGCAGGAAAAACAGAAGATTGGCATATTTGCTAATAGACAACATAACTCGTTAACACTTGGGGACACATGGAAATTAGCAACAGCATTCTCCATTCATCTGCAAATCCTAACATCACAAGTCTTGAAGTTTCCTAAGAGATGAAGATCAGCTAAACTGTAATGTATATTCTTACTCTGGTTGCTGGTTAAGGGATCCAAGGCTAGGATCTGGGATCAAAGGAGTGTGAGGAAACTGGTAATTACCTTTGGCTTGATAGCCTTCTGGGACACTGTGCATAATGGAGGACTCCCTTCTTGAAATGAGTATCACCTTCTGTGGTCTTGTCTAGGGTATTCTAAGCCCCAACACTTGCCTCTACCTTAGGAAAGTCATGTCGCCTCAATTAGTTTATAGGATCACTTTCCTTTCTCCTGACAAAATCTGTTTAGCCAGAGCCTGAGATTTCTCAGTTGCTTCTTCATGGTAATGAGGTATCCAGGTACCCTTACACTCCCAGCCAATGACCTCTGGCAATCCTGGATGTCCCTGCCCTCAGTCCCCTAAAACCTTATAAGCCTTGAATCACCTTAAGGAAAGTTGATTTGCTTATTGCCTGTGGTGTGGTCATTCACCTATGTAGTCACAGGGCTTCTGAAGCCCCAGCTCCACATCTCTGCTCCCACTGCCCCTGTGAGAGCAGGGAGACCAACAATGGAGGACGGAGGGCTCAGCTTATGTCTCTAATGACTGCCAAGCTGCATTTGACTTTTATTGCAGATACTGACAGACTAATTTATGTTGTTACCAAGAAACTGCAGTAATCACTTGTGAATTAGTGCGCAGTGTTACAAACCCATTTAAAACGTAAGTCTTTATAATCTTCTTAGGAAGGAATCAATTGTCCAGAAACCATCAAACCTGCCTATGAACTTTAAGAATGTTAAATGTTTAAATAATTTGTTTTCATGGTAAAGAGTTTGCACCCTAATCTTCCTCTACTTCATTTTAGGCATCACAGTAGATCTGTCAGTATATCACCTATAACAAATTACCACAAGGTGGGTGACATAAAATAATATGGATTTATCTTTAAAAGTTCCATAAGTTAGAACTCTAATGTGAGTATCATTTGACTAAAATCTGAGGAGCTGACAGGGCAACATTCCTGCATGGTGCTTGTAAGGTGGACATTCTGTCTCTGACTTTCTTGGCTTCTGAAAGCTACTACATTCCTTGGCTTGTAGCCCTTTTCATCTTTAAAGCCAGGGATGGGCTGTCTATTCACCCAGTTTCTCTGCTTTGATTTTCGGACTCCTTCATATTATGATTACCCTAGAACTACACAGACTACATTTGCAGAATAACCTGCTGATTGAAAAGTCAGCCAATCATTTGCTTTCTACTCCTTCAGCTGTAGCATTCTTTCCCTTA
The DNA here is from genome assembly GCF_900095145.1 of Mus pahari. Classification (NCBI taxonomy): domain Eukaryota; kingdom Metazoa; phylum Chordata; class Mammalia; order Rodentia; family Muridae; genus Mus; species Mus pahari. The sequence goes on from NC_034604.1 coordinate 35,812,655, forward strand.
TTATGCATAGTGCAGAATTTGGGCTCTAATATAGTTTGTAGAGTAGGACCTGAACATTCTAGTCTATTGTTCTGTGTAGCAATAGGTCCTTGTGGTGAATTGCCGTTAGATAGCACAAAATTAACACAAATCTTAGAAATTGAATGTACTTGAATTCTGGTGCCCAATGCTCTGTTTACAGCCAACAGCTAATTGCTCATAGAGCTCTCACTGATGACAGAAACAGTCTTGGAATTCTGATGAATTTCCAAATACATGTCCTATGAATGAGGATGATTATCACACAAGATTAACCATTTCCTTGTCTTACTTCCTCTTCTTAAGATATAATTTCATAAAATATTAATTTAGATTGGCAGTTTTGACTAGACCTGGTCAAAATATCTCCACCTATTTCACAGTCAGAAATTCTCTGACTCACATTTATTCATGCTGTCTATAAAGAAATGTCTACACTGGGTGAGAACATATTTAAAAAGTAATGGTACTCAAAGCTGTCAAGGGTTCAGAAATGAAAGGAACACTGATTTGGCGTTACTCAGAATACAAACAATTCAACCATTCTGGAAGATACTTTGCAAGTTCTATAGTGCCCTCCAGGGTTGAGCATACCAATAATCTGTCCTAAAGACATATATTACACAACTGATGTCACAAGACTGAGCAAGCTATATTTCAGAATATATATGTATACATATGTCCACATAAGAAGGGAGCAAAAAAGAGTATGGTGAAGGGTTTGCAATGAAGAAAGAGAAATGATAAAACTAGACTGTAATTTCAAAAGGAAAAGGAAAATGTAAGCAGATTTTCCATATGGCCCAACCATCAACTTCTGTAATCATTTTGTTAAAATTCATGAAAAACATATGTATTTATGTTTATAGAAGCTTTATTTACAATTTTTCAATATAAAGGTGATCAAAATGTGTTTCAATGGATAACTGCAAATACATTTAGTATTGATGAGTAATAAAAGGAATGAAATATTCAACTTGTGAATCTCCAATGCTAAGTGAAATAATTTCAGCTCAAGAAATGCACACTGTATGCTTCCATTTATTTAGCATTCTGTAAAGTGTAAAATTGTAAGAATAAAACATATATAAGAGATTGCCAATTGTTGTGGGAAAAGAAAATGTTTGACTACACAGAAAATACCATTGAGTGTTTAAGGTGATGTATCCATTTTGCATAATCCTAGAATACTTAATATAGCAATCTATTAATTTGTCAAGATCCTTAGAACTTTACATAACAGAGAATAAACTTGGAGACATGCTAACTAACCTGGGAAATCAACAAAGACCTTGGAGAAAATCTCACTATGAATTACAAACCATGACAAGGGACTCTACCACTCAGTATGACATACCCTCACCTAAGAGGCAAGAAACAGCATTTAAACATCTTGACAAGAACATATTTTAATTAGACATTATAAAGATATGAAGAAAATAAAATGAGTACAAACACTGCGGTTTCATTAGCAAAGTTATTTGTTGTAGAAATATCAATTATCAGTATTGAAAATGCTTTATTTTTTTCTAGAATCAAAGACATACTTAGGTGAACCGGAATGATGGTGAGACATACATTCATTGTCTCAGAATATTATGGGTAAAACAGAGTAAATATATAGTCCTGTATTAGAGTTGGAGACATTTGCATTAGCATATGTTTAGTTTAACATAAATACAGATGGAGAGACCCAGAAATAATTATAGAGTTATGTGTATACATGTGTTATTATACTTATATATATATGTATATAGAAATTACCGAGTTCTGCCCACCGTGAGAACTGGGCAGCAATGGCATTCTAGTAGCAATGATTAGATCTAGTGGTCAAGTCTTAGTTTCTGTATATTATACTATGATAAAAGGTCTCTGGACTTTTGGTGTTTGTGGTTGATTTTAAGACAGGGTGTCACTGTGTAGTTCTGGCTATCCTGGAACTAGCTTTGTAGATCAGGATGGGCTCAAACTGATGAATATCCCTCGGCTTCTGCCTCCTGAGTGCTAGAATTAAAGGTGTGCTCTACTATGCCTGGGCATTCAGCTATGTACTAAAGGTTGTTTCTCTTCATTTAGTTTTTTTTTTTTTTTTAAAAATAACATTTAAATGATGTTCAAGTGTTTTGTGAATTTGTTACATTTCTTCCATATGTGTTTAAAACTTTGTATTTTGCGATACGTGGCATATTTTTAGTTAAAATTTAAAATTATTTCTTGATAATATGCAGCAGCATGTGGACATTGTATATTAATCATCTAGTCTACTTATTTCTTGAAGTCATATGTTTAAGTCTTCTCATAGATATAATTTCTTTTTTAACTGTAGTATAGTCATTCTCAAACATGACAATATTGTTACTTCATTCTTAATATGCAACCGTCATACGAGAATTAGACCACTCATACAATACCTTCTATGACTTACATTCTTGCTTTATTTATGACCCAAGAAGAAATGTATTCAACATTTTGCTATTAAGTCTGATGAATAATTTTACAATTTTTAAATACACTTCTTATCAATGACTTAGTTCATTTTGATTCCTACTTTGAGGATAGGCCCTATTAGGAGCTAACTGTTATTAGATGCTCCTTCCATTTCTATACATGGGAAGATCATTGCATGATTTTATTTTATCATTCTTTACTGTGGTAAATTATACTGATTGATTTTAAAATATTGAAATAGACTTGCTGTCATGTGAGACACATTCAATTTAGAAAGCTGTTGGCCATTTTGAATACACATATTTTCATGTCTCTTTGTTTTGCTTTCTGGGACTTTAAATGTACATGCTTAATTAGTTCAATTAATTTTATCCCACTGATATCTGAATTTTATTGCCTTCTTCCATTAAATTTTGTGGATTTCCACATGAATACTTTCTATTGACCAATCTGCGCTTTCCTGCTTTAATTTGTTATTAAGCCCACTGTGTGAAATATTTCCATTTCTGATGTAATATATCCTATAACTTTTGATAATTTAAAACATTTCCATAGCCTCTTCTCTTTTACATAGGTCTTAGAATTTGTTTTATTTAGATTTATTTATATCATGAGCACTCTAGCAAGCATTTAAAAATTGATTTCATAGCTTAGTGGGTTTATTTAGATTATTTGAATAAGAATGAGAATCTCTTGTGATTTTCAAATGTCTAACAGTAATAAAAACTGTATATGATTTGAAGATAGGGCTTATCATAATACTATTGTTTTCTCCAGTGAGGCACAGTAAAATATACAATTTTACTGGTTATATGTAAATGGTTAAAAGGGGGAAGGCTTTTTACTGGACTGAATTTCAGATGCATAGGGTAACTTATATTTCAAAATCAATACACATACACCCATATTATTTGAAAGCTATCTTTTAAACAAAGATCATATTTCATAAAGATCCAAGAACAGGGGCAGATGAGATTCTTTATTGGGGAAAAACACCTGCCTTGAAAGCTTGGCAGTCTGTTCAATCCACAGACTCCAGTGTGAAAGAAAGAGAACTGACTCCTGAAGATGCTATGTGACCTCCATGTATGATTGCATGCATGGGTACACACACAATGATGAGTGATAATAAGTCAAATTAAGATTTTAAAGATTGCTGGCCTTAAAATGTTCCTAGAAAAATTTTAATGCAAAGATAATCTTTTTTTGCAATAGGAAAACATGCATGTTTAAACACACACACACACACACACACACACACACACACAAATGCATATGTGTCACGGGTGCCAAAGGTACAGAGACAAGCTTCTCACTATAGCTCTGCCTCATTATTTAACCAACAAAAGAGGCAAAATTGGTGCAATAATAAACTCTGAAATAATAAGACATTTACTCTCTATCAATACTAGGCCTAGGTACATATAGAGAAAAAAAGGGGTTGGAGGTTGAATTCAGATGAGCAGGTATCTAGATTTTTGCCTGAGAAAGAACAGTGATTGTGTATGCCACCCATGAAAAGTTTCCTCCCTTTCAAATTCTCACTCCAGATTCATCCACTATTTGTAAGTTCATTTGGATTGTGGCATTATTCTTTTCAGGCTCCTGGAAAGAACTGTTGGCTCCTTGTTTTTGACGCCAGGCTCTCTGTTCACACTCATTACAGCCAGCATCCTGTGTCTGATGCATGTCTAGACCTGTGCTCAGCACCTTTCTCCCAGGATACAGAGTCTTGTTACTAAGTTGCTATATTCTAGTCTAATTGAAACAAATTGACTACTACTTTGTCTGTTTTTATTTGAACAATGACTATACATGTCCAGTCTGTTTACTTGTCTAATTGTATGTCTCATTACATTCTGCTTATAGAAATGATTTGCCTTCTAATGCTGTAACAGGTTCATGTTCAGTCATTGACTTTCTTCAGCCTACATTACAAGTTCATTTAGGAAGGCTCCATGATTCAAATTCTCAGTACACTGAAACAAGTCATTCTCTGAGGAGATGACTCTCACTCAATATACATTATCCAAACTACTCCACTAGGATATAAGCATGTGACTGAAACAATTGTGCTATAAACACAATTGTTATTCTAATAAAGGTCACAGTCTAGCCAAGAGTGACTATTAATGACATCATTGTATATGAGGTTAAGTGATAACTATAAGAAAGAAAGGACATACAGTATGGTCTGAGCTCACATAGGTCTTACAGGGTTATTTCTTTTTTTTTTTTTAATTATTATTATTTTCTTTATTTACCTTTCAAATGTTATCCTGAAAGTTCCCTATACCCCCACCCCCTGCCCCTGCTCCCCTACCCACCCACTCCCACTTCTTGGCCCTGGCCTTCCCCTGTGCTGGGTCATATAAAGTTTACAAGACCAAGTGGCCTCTGTTCAGAGGATGTCTTGCTAGATGAAACTGTGAAACACATAAAATGTATCAAAGTGTTTGAAATTTCAACTAATAACATCAATCAAAGCAAATGTTACCAACTTCTGCTTTTTACACACCATTGTTTATTCTATCCCATTTTGTCTTAGTAAATTTTTAACCACTTACGAAGGTAGAGATGAAGGTTATTATCCAGAAAACAGGAACTAGGTAAGCAATTTTTCTTTCTTTCTTTCTTTCTTTCTTTCTTTCTTTCTTTCTTTCTTTCTTTCTTTCTTTCTTCCTTCCTTCCTTCCTTCCTTCCTTCCTTCCTTNTCTTTCTTTCTTTCTTTCTTTCTTTCTTCCTTCCTTCCTTCCTTCCTTCCTTCCTTCCTTTCTTTCTTTCTTTCTTTCTTTCTTTCTTTCTTTCTTTATTATTTTCATATTTTGAAGGTTTTTATTGACCTATCTTCCATATTTTCAAGTTCACTGGTTTCTCCCTCAGATGCGCTCAAATGGCTGATGCACCCTTTGATGAAAACATTTCTTCATTTCTGTTGCAGTGTCGTTTTTTTCTTTTGATCTCAGCAGTTTCTTCTGAGTCTTCTCACACCTTCCAACTCTTGACTGATATTATCCAACTGCTGTTTCTGTGTCTATTTCATACTTTAGTATGTTGACAATAGTTATTTTAGATGTTCTGCCTATAATGTAATATGTGTACCATGTCTGAGCGTGGCTCTGGATTGACTGTCACTTGAGCCTAGGTGAAGAATTTATCATTTCATTTTGTTTTCATTTTTGCCTTGGCATACTTTTGTGAAAGTTGAACTTGGATCATTTTCTAATATGTATTGAGAAAAATAAGATTTCACTGGGTGTGCTTTATCAGTCTTTGTAAAACTTGGCTCTGTTTGATTTGCTATTGTTATTACAATAGTTATCAGAACCTCCAGAGTCTTTTATTGTTCCTATTTTTAGCTACCTGCCTCATCATTTTTGGTCTCCTTTTGACTGACTTTCAGAGGATATTTTTTCCTTTACTCTCTTTGCCTAATCTGCTGTCATTGTATCAAAGTGGTTGAAATGTAAAGAGAACATTAGATAGCTTTATGCCACCATCAGGGCATCTATGTCATGGTGACGGAGTTTTTTAAAATTATTGTCATTCTTATGCCAGTAGTAGAAAGCTATTTTCTCAACTCTGGGTTTATACTTCCTTCTCGACAACTGCCCAGTCCTAAGAGTATCTACTCACTCTCTTCAAGTTCTGCTAATTGTGACTTATTTTGTGTCCTTAGGGGGAGTATAAGTCAGCATGACAGAGTGAGTAGAAACATAAATATCTGTAGATACTTTTCTTGTATTAGAGACATGCCATTTGTTATAGAGGAATCTGGGACATTTCAGGATGTCCTTCTATCTTCTTCCAAGATCACTACAAGATTATAGATTCACGACAAGATAAACTGGTATGGCTCACAAATACTGAAGAAACTCCATATGGTTATGGCTCCCAGGAATTGCTTAACCTCATGTGAGCCAGCATTGAGTCACTAGAAAGTAACAAGTTATTATTAGAATACAAGCTTCTTGGAGCAATTATATCATAAAAATATATGTATGCTTGAATCACATATATACAGCATAAAATTTTAGGGAACTATCCAGAGGAAACAAAACAGCTTGTGAGGACAATATAGGAAAATTGATATATTTAAATGTAAGTAAAAAAACACAATATGCCCATTAGATGATGTTGCTACGATGACAAGTATTCTGAATGTTCATTAAAAAGAAAGTACTGTGAAGCTGCAACAATCAAAAGTACGTGTCACTGACACAAACCTAGGCACATTTCCTAATGGAACTCATCTGAAAGTCTAAAAATAAGTCACTGCATCTATGACCAGTTGATTTTTGGCAAGGAAGCTGAAATAATTTCAACGGGAAAATGATCAACAAATAATGTTGGGAGAAATAGATACTCATATGCAGTAGATGAATTTGGATACCTACTTTAGATCACACAGAAAAATTAGTTAAAAATTGTTGCTGCTTAATATTAAAGCCGCAAAATCATAAGTCATAGACAAAGCACAGGGAACAATCTCTTTGACCACAGATTTATGGATAGGTTTTTTTAGATACTATACCAAGATAACATACACCAAAATATGTACACTTGAAAACATCAAATTTTTCTACATCACAGATTTTCTACAATAAAGAATTATCAAACAATGCCAAGGTAGTATACATAATTAAAATTTTGCTGTGTAGCTGGCCTAAGGACCATAAGACATCATAAAATATTTTAATGACTCAATAATAAATAGAAAACTAGCCTCTTTTAAGAAAAGGAAAGGCACTCTATGACAAGATAACAAATATCCAACTCTCCCCTTTAAATTTCCAATAGATTTCAATAGTCATTTCTTCAAAGAAGATATACAGATGATGCATGAGAAGCAGAAAAGATTCTCAAACTGTTAGTCATCAGGGAAGTATGGAAAACCATGGTGAACTGTCACTTCCAGTCAGTAGAGCACCCCCCCCAAAAAAAAAGCAAATTTTAGCACAGAGAACCAAGCAGAGAACCTTTGCGTCAGCGGTAGTGACGGAAGAGCAGAGACAGTAAAACTGTTTGACATTTTTCTCAACACATTAGAAAGTAATTACTATATGACTCAGTGATTCCACTCCTAGATATATACTCCAAATAAGTTTTAAAAATAGCTATTGAAACAAGTACATATGTGTGCCTAATCTTAATAGCAACATTTGCTATAGTTAGAGGCTCAAAACAGTCCAAATGTCTTATGAAGGATGAATTAACAAATAATAATATATAAAAGTTACATAAGTACTAATCCATATAAGGAACTAAAATACTGCCATGTGGATTATCCACAGACACATTCTGCTAAATGAAAGACGCCAGAGACAAAAGGGTAGCATCATTATTTATTCTTATGTATAGTACAAATACAGGTCAATGTCCTATAGTGGTGATGGGGAGAGGGTTACTAGGAGAATCTACTTGAAGGGAAAGGAGTTTTTGCTTGCAAAAGTGAAGATAGTTTGGAATTAGATCTAAATGATATTTTGAATAAAATAAATTCCACAGAATAGTATACATTGACATGTTATATTTTGATTTGGGCTTTACTAATTTATTTATTCTTTTTTAATTTTATTTTTAGAAAAAAGACTATAAACCTAGATTTAAAACCTTAAAAAAGCAAAAACAAAAAACCACAAACGCATTAACAGAAAAATCTCCATTGCTTAAGGTTATGAGATCTTATATGTAGCAAAAAAATAAATAGATAAATCATGATCCATAAATACAAAGGAAATGATAAGCTGGATTTAATCAAATGTGAATGTTTTATCTGTAAAAGATGTCATTTAAAAATGGAGAAGTGTCTTACAGATTGTAAGGACATATTTGTATTAACCAATGACTTGAATCCAAGCTAAATACAGTATAAACCCCCAGAATCCAACAAAAACACACAAAAAAATCAGCCAATTAAAAAACAAAGAGCTTAACATTTCATCATCATCATCATCACCAGCAGCAGCAACAACAACCACAACAAGGACAACAACAACAACAACAACAGCATTGCAAGTGACCACATGCTAATGTTCGGTGTTGTCAGTCACTGTGGAAATTATTCATATGTAAGGATGAATTGCCTGAACCACGCAATGACATGTGTTCTTCACTGAGAACTGTATTGACTGAAAACCGACCTGCCTGGTGGTGGCCATGTAAAATGGCACCAGTCATCTAGAGAATACTTCACGGGTGCAGTAGGAGCAGATTATAGGCAGGCTGCCACAGGCTTTGGCAATTAAACCATGCATGCTTCTCATTCATAATCTCAGAAACAAAAATTCAAACCAATTCCTTCAATTACATCACCCAGATATGAAAAGCCAATGATCTGGGCTGAAGAGACAGGGCAGAGGTTAAGACCATATACTATGCTGTTTTTTTACTCACTTATTTGAGTCTAGGATATAATTACATCATTTCCTATTTTCCTCTTCTCCTTCCAAATCTTCCCATGTATTGTCTTTTGCTCTCCTGCAAATCTGTGGCTTTTAAAAATTTAGTTATATAGTTTCTAGGTTATTTTTCCATTGCTCTGATAAAACACTATACCAAAGGCTATCTATAAAATAGAACATTTAATTTTACTATCGTGTCAAACAATCAGAGTCCATGATAGCAAAGAGTACACATCTTGACCCACAACCCTGAGATGGAGAACCCTGGGAATCAGATAAGATGTTTGGAGACTCCAACGCAGTGATGAATATCCTCTAATAAGTCAATACTTCCTAATTTTTCTCATGAAATTCCATCAGTCAGGAACCAAGGACTCACATATATGAGCTATAGTGCCATTCTCATTCAAATACCATTCACAGAAATATGTGTGCATGTACATATACATTTATATAGATTCATATAATGTTTAACATTAATATATTAATGCATCATTAATTAATATTATTAATATACTGGTATTAGTAATATTATTGATTATACATGGCACATACACACACTAATGGCTTTCTGATATATACTGCTCTTGCAAAACAGATAAGTTTAGTCTTCATGTTGCCAAGCTACTATACCTATAATTTTATACCCTTTTCTGGTCTTCTGGTCTTAGAGTCCCCTGCACACAAATGTACACACTCACTTATACAGATGTTATACAGATGTACATATACATATAGTTAAGAACCAAAGACAGACAGACAGAAAGAAAGAACCAAAGATAGAAAGAAAGAAAGAATCAAAGATAGAAAGAAAGAAAGAACCAAAGATTAAAAGAAAAAAAGAAAGAAAGACAGACAGACAGACAGGAGAGAGAGAGAGAGAGAGAGAGAGAGAGAGAGAGAGAGAGAGAGAGAGAGAGAATTAGTTTTGATATTTCATGCTTGCAATCTTAGATACTGGCTCTGGAAGATGTTAAAATGAAGGCAAACCTGAGCTACAATTGAGATATTATATCAAAAGTTATTAAGTTAAACAAAAACATATTGGGTAAAAAAAATACAATATCTACATTTTAAAACTAATTTTCAGAACAAGTTGGCTCTTCCGTTATACTTTGGTTTTCCTGATAAGGAAAAGAAAATCAATTAAATAAACTATCATTAACAGGTATTTCATGAATTATATCCTTGTATATTTTATATATGTTAGAAGACAGGTTAGCTGAAATGAACAATTTTCCTAAAACACACAAACACTAACATTTCCCAGAGAAGGCACTTCTCATAACCTGAACAACTTAAAATCAGTTTTGAGTGTGTTTTGTGTGTTTGCATGTTTGCATGCATATTTACCTCTGTGTGTGTGTGTGTGTGTGTGTGTGTGTGTGTGTGTGTGTGTGTGTGTGTGTGAATGCTTTGATGGAGACCTTAGGTTCATGTGGGGTGTCTTACACCAACATCATCTACTTCATGTATGGAGGCAGAACTTTTCACTGAACCAGTGCTCATGAATCTAATGGTGTAGCTAACCAGCTTGCAGTGGATGCCCAGTTTCTGCTTTTCAGGGGTTGGGATTATGGGCTCTCATAATACCCCTACATCTTGCTTTTTACAAAGATACTAGAGATCAAAATTCTGTTCTTCATATTTCTGTGGCAAACGTTTAATCTACTAAGTTATCTCCTCAGCCCTTGGGATCAATTTTTGAAAGCCGATTTAATTAACATCTTTACTGTTGGAAGCAAATGGATAAATGGAGGGTGGACTTAGTCCTGGGTGGAATTCACAATTAAAAACGGTTACAAAAATTTGACATAACAGAAATAGACAACTCTATGAAGAACTGTACATTTCTACAGGTTCAGTTCTTTGTTTATTTGTTTGTCTCTGTTGTGTCATTGCTTTCCCAACAAATTCTTTATGTTTTTGTAAATTCTGTCAAAATTTTAAGGAAGAGATAACATTAACTCTACACACTCTTTTAGGCGACTATATAGAAAGGACTACTTCCTCAACTAAATTTTTGAAGACCCCAGACCAAATAAAGACATGTGACAAAACTCTAGACCAGTATCTTACAAACAGAAAGGTAACTTTTTTTTATATATTATCAATTTATTATATATATATATATATATATATATATATATATATATATATATGCGCTTCTCATCTTAAAATAAAATTCCTTCTCCAAAATGTTAATAAAAACAAAAATGGTAAAAAAAAAAATTAGGTATTGATACAAGCAACAACATGGATGAGAGATGCATGTGTTTGTTGAATGAAAAAATAATTGGGCTAGAAAGTCTGTGTACTTACTATACAGCTCTAATTATTTGCCTGTGGTCATGAAGGAGGTCTTCTCAAAACAATGCCCTCCAGAGGGAAGTGCCGGCAGTACAGGAATTTCTTTTGATTGTTGTTTGTGTACATGTAAATGTATCTAATATTTATTGTTTTATAAACTTAATTGTTTTATGTGTACGGATGTTCAGTCTGCATGTATGTCCATGCAGTATGTGCATGAAGTGCTCGCGGAGAACAGAAGAGTGCTGGTGGGACTGCATTGTCACGTAGTTGTGAACTGTCTTCTGGGTGCTAGGAATCAAATCTGGGGCCTCAGTCAGTTCCCTTAAATGCAATGCCATCTTTCCAGCCCCTAAATCAATAATTCAAAACTAAACTCATTAAGCAAGAAAGAGCTTGGCATTGATCTAAGTCATAGAATACCTCACAGTTATATCAGCTGACAACGTGACAGCTCCAAGGTACGGTTAAGCAGGTTTTTATAGTAGATATGGTGAGAGTACAGTCTGAAGCATCCAGAAGAGTCCTGAGAAGGAAGAGAAAGTAGACTTAACCTGGCCAGTAGACTGACACTGGGGTTGGGGGTGGGGTGGGAAGTTAGGGAAAAAGACAAAGAGACAACCAAAAAAGTGAGGGAGTCAAGAGACCACTTAGCTGAAACAGCAGGGATAAGCGAATGAGAATCTGTGGGAAAGGAAGCCCACGAGCTGGAGAAGATTAGGGTTGGAAGAGGGATGAGAAGACCCACGACGTCAGCACCCACTCTTGAATAGGTACGTGCGACACTGAAGGAGTCTGGAGGCCAGCATGCGCTTTGATGTGCTACTAGGCACAACAAATGGCCATTTGTCCAACATTTCTTTGGGATCCAACAACAGTGAATCTCAGTGTCAACTTGACTGGAAGAAGATTCACACAGTACGAAAGACATACATTTGGTGGAGGCTGGGAAAAGGAAGGAGGCCAGGAAGGAATCTGGCCTTCATCCTAATGCTCCAGGACTACTGACCCAGTGTGACTAACTGCCTTTTTTTCCTGTTAGCCAAAACTAGAGTCTCCATGCTTTGCCCTGATGTACAATATTTGCAAACAGTGAGCAAGAAAACCCTTTCTTCCTTAAGCCACTTCTTGTGTATTTGGTCACAGCATAGAAAAGCAAGCAACACAGCTACATATTTTATGTGTTAGCAATAGCTTACTAATCTTCAGTAGTCATAGAATTTGAACTCACTATCTTTTTTTTTTTTTTTTTATTTTTAGATTCAAAGTGAAAAATCCTCTCTGATTCTGCTTGATGCAGAAATGCTTAATTTGAACTTAAGCTTTAGTCTTATCACCAATTGCTTTGGAGATTTCTAGGGCACGGTAGTGGTTTAAATAAGAATTCCCTCTTTAGGCTCAGGCGTTTGAGCACTTGGTCCCAAGTTGCTGATGCCATCTGGGGAGGTTTAGATGTCTTTGGGAGCTGTTTTTGAACAATAAGTGTTAGTCTGGTCTCTTTTCTTGGTGAAGATGTGAATTCTCTTACTACTTAATCACTGCGTCTCTTACTGAGAAGTAAGGTCTTAGCTTCTTGCTGCCGCTGCCATTCCCTCTGCTTGCCGCTGTGTTGTTCCCACCATTTTGGACTATAACCCTCTAGAACTATAAGCCATAAGAAACTCTTTCCACTAGGAGTTGTTGTGGTCATGTCATTCTATCAGAGTAGCAGTAAAGTAGTTTGGGCACCACAGTGAGTCCTGAATGGTTTTAAGCCTGGAAAGTATCTGCCATTCACCTTGAATGGATGCACAGCATTTTTAAAGTAATAAAAGCTAAAAAAAAAAAAAAAATGGCTTCAGAAGAATAAATCTAAAAATAAAGCTTCCTTTCTGGCCTTTCTTTTTAAAAAACTATCTAAGAGCCTTTTTTTTTTCACTCCTTTTCATCTGAATGGAAATGTATGAATATGTTATCAAAAGCTTGGGCTTTTGATCTTCCCAAAATGGCAAAGCCAGTGTGTTGTGAAAATGAATGAGGGAGAAGCTGAATTATTTGACATTATTTCACAATAATCCTCAGTCTTCCCTTTGGATTATCCAGCTACTTAGCTCAATGTACTTTCTTTTAACACTGGGATAATGTTACAACATTGCAACAGAACACACAAGAAAGTCACCTTAAAAGAAATATTCTGCACAGGTTTTTGTGTGTGCAGAAGTTTAACTGCTGGGGAATATGGTAAATCTGTCTCTACAATGATACCGAGCTGAGAAGCTACTGTGAAAGCAGTACTGGTTTGGGGGCTTCTAGTTTCTGGCTGTATGTTCATTGCTTTGTCAATCAGTGTCTCAATGGAGAAGGATTTGGGGGACCAAAGCTACTATGTTCATGGCAGCCAGAAAACAGGCATCTGTACAGGCAAGGCTCAAGATAAGCCTTATGAATCAGTTCTCCAGGAACTACTTCCTCCAAAAAGAGCCTACCTTCTATTAGCTTATCTAGCTCTCAGCTCAACCAATAAATTAATTCAGTAAAGAAGTTTGAATCCAACATGGTATAGGTGCTACTCAATGGTAACACCAGAGATGGAGTAAGCCAGCAATACATGACTACTGTGTGGGAAATTATATATCTAACTCATTGCAATCATATGTTCAGAGGAAAGAGGAGAGGGAGAGAGAGAGAGAGAGAGAGAGAGAGAGAGAGAGAGAGAGAGAGAGAGACTGTATGTGTATGTGTGTATGTTGGAAATAAATAGGCATTCACATCTAATCATGCCTGAAGTAGTTTTTCTATAATTGCAGGACGTTCACGGCAAAAAGATTTATTCCATGCAGGAATTTGGTTAGTGGGAATTGGAATTTGAAGATAGGTACTAGGAATCAATTGCAGTTCCTTGTGCTGCTGCAATGACAAAATTTTAGAACAAAAGCAGCTTAAGAAATGAAGGGTTGCGTTTGCTCACAATTCTCGGGTAGACTTTATGGCAAGGAGGTCATGGCAGGAGCTAGAGGTAGGTGCTCACGTCACATCCCCTAGTCAGGAAGTAAACGGGGATGAATCCCACACAAGTTTGCTGTGCACTCTTTATTAACTTCAGGATCCCAGCCAATGACTATCACTACCCATAGTTAAAATGGATCTGCCACCTCACGTAACCTAATTAAAATAATCTCTCACAGGCATGTCCAGAACATAACCTAAACTAGATCATTCCTCACAGGCATGCCCAGAAGATAACCTAAACTAGATAATCTTTCTCAGGCATGATCAGAGGCTTGTCTCCAAAGTGCTACTTGATCTCACCATGTGGGGAATATTATCCATCACAGCATCTGATGCTGCATAACAAACATTACTCCTAAGTTTTCATTCAGTGTTTCCCAAGTCAGGAAATGACCTAGCCTAGCCAGCTTGTATGGGTTAAAAAAAGAGCTGAATGTTAAAAGATTTGTTCAGTTGTTTATTCCCTTGTGTAGGCTCTGGATTATGATTAATTGTAGCCTTGGGTTAATTTGTTGCCTAATATTCTTGTGCGTAACTATAAATGTCCTAACAGATTTAACTAGAATAAGCAAGGATCTCTCTCTTTCTCTCCCTCTGTAAACTGAGAGTTGTGTGAACTATGCAAATAAGCAGTCGCATAAGAATGCCATGTTTGTCTTCCTGGCTGTGGATTTCCCTGCAGGGTAACTTCAGCTAATCTAGTAATTAGTGGTAGGAAACTAAAAATCTGCAAGCTAATTTACACATAAGAAAACTATGTTTAAAATGACATTAACTCAATAGGTTTCTATGTGAGGCTTGGTACACAGCTGTTCCATCCCCTTGGCTATATCCCCCGTGGTGCTTTGAAATGGGAAAGGGCATCAGGGTCTGGCTCAGAACAAGCCGCACATCAAGGCTGACGCAGTTGAGATAGAAATTGTTCTCTTTGGTGCAGCTGAAATCCTAATTTGCTATCCCACTGATTAGGGAGAGTATTAACAAAGGCTAAATAGTAATGACAATAATTCCTCTCAATTATTGAGTGCACACCAAGCCTGTGTCACCGACATAGATGCTTATATATATATATTATCATGTTTCCCCCCCCCCGTTCCTCTCCCTCATCTCTCCTCTATTTTATTTTTCTTCTGTTTTCTCTCCTCCTCCTTACCCTCCCATTTTCCCTTTCTCCTCTCCCTCAAGGAAAGAAAATGCCCATTGTTATCCTTTTTTTTTCTTTTTTTGAAAAGAAAAATAGTGGTTTCTAAAGCTTAACGAACCCTAGTAAAATTGTACATTTAAATATGAGGGTATCCACCTAAACCCTTTACCTGTAATGTACACAGGTATAATACCAGAGCTCTGAGGGAACGTTTTACTACTCTCATTACAACTGTAATAAAGTGAATTATTGTTGTAATAATTTATAGGAATGCAAGTATCAATATCAGGAGTTTATTTTAAAAAGGGTTGAACCGCCTTCATCATTTGGATCAGACATCAAAAAGCCTTGCAAGAGTAGACCATACCAGCTGACTTTTTCTCTCCTTCATGCTTTTTCTTTAATCCAACCCAAGAGGGAATTCATTCTTAAAATAAAGGTGACTTAGACTTTGGCACCTGTTCCTTGGCCGGCCAGCCCCATTAAACAAGATAGATTCTTTCCTTTTTCTGTATGTTCTTTACTTGAGCTTTGGTATACCATATACTCCTGTTCTTTTAGTACCCCCACTACCTCTATTTGATCAACTAATTACCTTTGTTAAGTTTTATTTTTCATGTTTTAAGAATTGCAAAGAGAGACAGATGAACAAGTGCCTGCCAAACAAGAAAAAGGCCTTGAGTTCAATTCCCAGGTCTCACAGAAAAGGTGGGCATGCTGGGAAACAGGAAGTTGAACTTGTAGGTCTGCCAATGACTTCTCTACCTTCCATAGACCGAGGGTATGGGGGGGTGGGGTCAGCATCCCCGGGCAAGATCAAAGAAGGGAAGCCCTGATGGTAAAGAGGGTCCTCCATTTTGCACCAAGCTCAGAGGTGCCATTTGGATATGGTAGACTTCAACTTTACTGAGCAGGGTTTCCCTACATAAAGGTGTGTATTAAAAGGTCCTGTCTGCATTCCAGCAGAATCCCACAGACCTAGAAGTTCTATGTCTGTGACCAGCAGAGCCATATTGCTGGATTAAAGTTCCTCTATGGTATGGTAGTTTTACAGAGACAGTTGTAGAGAAAAAAAGCTAGACACAAGGGCAGACAGAACAAGCCAGAATCACAAGGAGGCGGAAGATTAGAACACATTGCCCAAGTTAGTATGAGGCCGAATAGAGCAATTCAGTCAGAAGCTGAAAGGTGAGAGATTGAATCAGATGTTTTGTAGAATTAGATTGTATAGAGACCTGAAGCGTCCAGGCCTGGGCCTAGGTTTAGTCAGAACAGAGAGAGAGAGAGATGCTTTGAGCTCAGCCCAAGCTTTGCACAGCTTTGGTGAGGTTCTCATCTCACCCTTCCATCGGAGAAAATAAAAGCACCCATTGCACATGTTTGCTGCTTCCTCTTTCTTAGAATTTCAAGTTTGTTTGTTTGTTTGTTTGTTTTGTTTGTTTTTCTAAACCATGGCCTTGTGCACAGCTGGTTCCTACCTCCAAACCCTCTCTACTTACGTCTTCATACAGAAAACGTTTTTATACGGCAAATCTGAGATATATGACATTTCCTTTGCCTCTGACCTTAAAACCCAGTCTAAAAGGGATTCCAGCATTTATCCATATTCATTGATCCCTTATGCTGCTGAATTTATTTCATTGGGATAATCCTATCAAAAAAATTTATATATTGTCAATGTATTGATCTGTTAATTGTCTGCTTTTCTCCACTAGCATATGAACTGTAAAGATGGTAACTTTGTTATTCATGTTTCTTTTTTTTCGAAGCATAGATGATATCAAATATTCAAATGCATTGGAGTTGATAGGCAAATTTAGTTCTATAAAAAGAATTGTATGTGTCCTGTGACACTTTCTCAATTTACAAACCTCCCCACACATCCTCCGTGCTGCATCACATCTCACATGTTTTTCATACCATTCCATACCTTACCTTTTGCAAAAAAATTTTCTTGGACTTTTCTTTGATTTCTTTCCACACATATGAGCATCTAACACACAGGCAGAAGAAGGGAGCAATAAACAAAGCAAGCATTTCATGACACAAATACTCATTAAAGGCCTTTGGTAACTTGGACTACAAGAAGGAGGGATGAAGTCCAAACAAAGGAAGTTATACCATGAATTAAGTTCAATTATTGTATGAAAGTCTAGATATAATTTAGGGAATTTCAGAACCATCAAATATTCTTTTTTTTTTTTTTTTGAGATAAGCAGCATTATGTGATCATCTGTGGAAACATGATGTGATTAGATGATGTGATTATCACTGAGAGGGAGCATTGCTGGGACAAAAAAAATAAGAAAGAAACTGCAAACATCTATGATGGGCTCTGCTGCTACAGGGAAAGAAGAGCTGAGCTTGAAGTAGAACATCAGTAAAATGTAGTCAACTTGGTCGAATTGAGGGGTAGTTATGCAAGACATAGCAAATTACTGGGGAATGGGTATGCTTTGAAAAGCAAACAGTTTTAAAGAGCTCTGGATTTCTAAGCTAGGAATTTGATCACTATTAATATAGACAGAAATATAGGACATATCGTGAAAGGGACATTTTTGCTATAGAAATATAGACTGACATAATCTATACACATAAGAACATTTGTACTATGGACTAAACATGCTAAATAGAGGAAGAGTCCCTCAAGACAGAGATGCTCTTAATCCCAGAGCCTGTGACTATATATTTCTGGCAAAAGGAACATTGCAGATGCGAATTGGGATAAAGACCTGGAGCTGAGGAGATGATCCTAGATTACCCAGGTGTGGGCTTGGTGTACTCTCAAGCCTTTACAAGTAGGAACTTTTTGAAGGAGGCAGGGGTGACATTGTGTGTTTTGAAGATGGAGGAAAAAAATAATCCTAAATCAAGTAGTGTGGAAAGCTCCTAGAAACTAAAAGAAGCAAACATTGTCTCCTAGATCTCACAAAGAGGAGTGCAGTTTGAGAACACCTAGATTTGAGCCCAGGGATATACTACAGGAACTGCTGCAGGAGCCTGAGCACAACACAGATGGATCTTCAGAATGACTGTAGCCTGGCATGGAAGTGATGTGTTTTGAAAATGGAGTGCACCTCTCTGCTTGTCTGTTTAACTCATTCTTTCTAAAGTCTGCATGTTTTATATTTTTGTCTGAACAATGGCTGCTTATGTTCACTGAATCTTCCACCTAATATACAGTTATGTAAAGAAGGACTGCTTTTCATTCTTGACTTTTTTTCCAAAATTGTGACAGAAAAGCTCTAGTGGCTCTTAGTTACAACAGTCATTTTAAGTTTCACAGAATAGACTTTTAGAGTTAGCTTGAGGGGACAGCATCACAGTAACCATGTGAGTGGAGTAAAACTGGAGATGTTCTTCAAAAGAAGAGGAAAGTAAGAGGAACCAAGTAGCTGGGTGGATGATGATGCCTTTAATCCCAGCGCTTGGCAGGCAGAGGCAGGTGGGTCTTTGCTCTTTTGAGACCAGTCTTATCTAGAGTGAGTTCCAGGATGGCCAAGGCTACACAGAGGAATGTTGTTTTGACACTCTACCCTCCCCCAGAACAAAAGTAAATACAGAAGGAAAAGAAAAAGAGAGAGGGGGAGGAGAGAAAAGAGAGGTGAGAGAAACAGACAGAGACAAAGAGAGACAGAGAGAAAGTAAGAGAATTATGTGCAAAGCTCTGAGTGACTGAAATAGCCTTACCCACGAGCTATACTCATATTTCTCACTGAAAAATAGTGATCTAATCAAAATCTAATAGTTACAAGTGTTCAAATGGCCATGAAGAAGCTCAACTATACAAAGACACATCAACTTGGTATAGGTGTTCGACTAAGAGACATGAAATTTACATAATGGAATCCATGATATTGAAGATACTGAAACCATGCCTAAAGACAAAGGAAAAGTTGATAAAACAAGAGTGTATGCTCCAGCCAGAGAAAATCCCATATGCAGTATACAGACAGAAAGGAGTTTATGTTTTATAGGAACAAAATAAGAGACAGTGCAGTCGACTTTGAAGCAATGATGGAATATAGGAATTTGAGAAGTAACTAGGAAGATAAAAACCGAAGCACGCAATCACTAGGGTGCAATGTGCTATACTACAACTCACAACTTTATAGGCAATATTTTAAGTATATATGGCTCCCATTCTTCCATTCAATTACTGAGCCTCACATGGACCTTGACAAACTTGTCTGGAGTTTCTAGCAGGAAAGTGCACCTGCTCTTATCATTGTGATCCAAGAATGATCCTCTCCTGTCATGGAAAGTTAACCTTTTCAACCTAGAATGCAGCTTCAGGAAAGATACACATGGAACAGTGATGGAGAAAGAAATAACATGCACAGCCAGTCAGATCACCCAGATCTATCTATGGAGTAACAGATGTCACTGGCCGAGTCTTCCATGCGATCTTCTGAGTCAGATCAACAAGCACCTAGAAGTCAGCATTTTTGTAGACTTTAAGTAATGTCTGTTTTCAAAGACAAACTGAAATGGAACATTGCGTGTTAACATTGTTTTTTAAAGAACTCAAGATCTGTTGTTTGCCTATCTTGAAAACCAACAGAGGGAGAATAGTAAATTATGTTTTCCCCAAATGCAAAAGACCAAAAGTTAATAAACTTATTAAACTGTCAGACATCACTGATGTTCACATCTGCATATTCTATGTTTCAATTAACCTTCTGACCACCATTTCTATATAAAAATGAAGAACGCTTGTAAGGGAATAGATTTAAATAGGGGGAGTTCCCAGCTTCAGCCACCAAGGAGCACTTGATGTTTTGTTTATACTTACTTTAAAATATGAGAAAGACCTTTCTTTTGGGAAGACTGTTGGAATTGTGTGTTCACCTGACAAATGGCTACTGATTAGCAGCTTGTCTTCCTATAATTTTGCAACAGTTAACTCAATGTGACTCTACAACCACTGAGTTTCTATTCACCAAATCTAGTTACATAAGTACACAGCTGAAAACAAAGGCATATAAAACATTGATTGACTATAAGTCATTTATACTTTTAGGTAGCAGATTATGTATCATTTTGAGAAAGTGTAAATTAACTGTATCATCTATTTGTTTTTGGAGAGAAGAGATATTCATTGGAGAAAACATTGGAAAACTGAGAATCTCTAAACGCTCTCTGGCAAGTGCTCTGTTTTATAAAGCAGATTCATGGGTGTCGTTCCCGGTACTCCATCCCACCCTTAACAAGGTGATGCTGGTGAAAGCTGACTATGGTTTGTCTGGGTACAGACATGTGGGAACAAAGATATGGTATAGAGAACTTACTAGCAATCCGTAAAGCTTGCAGATGGACTGGAAGGTATAATCATTTCTAGACAGTCATCAAACACTAATATCTTACATCCTTTAAAGGAAATTCATGATTGTTCCCTAAAATGTTTTAAAAATATAACACTGAAGTAAATCTTTTAAAGATGTAACAAAATTAAACCCAGGTTGATTACAAATTAGCAATGAAATGTAAAATGAGCATATTTTCTTCCCAGAAAACCATGATTTGCTTAATTTCTATTCTTCTAGGCATAAAACAAAAACCTCGCTCTTCATCATTGACATAAGAGGCTAGACAAACTAAAAAACAAGAAAAACATAAACTATATTTGAACCAGTCAATTGACAGAGACAGAGAAATAGTCCAGGTAATAGAATTTAAAGATAAAGTCATAAGGAAGTAAGTTATTAGAAACAGTTATAACAACTATCGTAAGTAAGAGGAACACTGATATTTTCAACAACAACAACAACCACCACCACTTGATGGTAACGACATAACTTACTATGACATTAACCTTCCCTCCAACTGACAAGCATTCACTGCTCTAGATGGTACTATTCACTGGAGAGGAAAACTAGTCCTCAATTTCCTGCAGGTACAAACCCTGTGACCTATAACAGAGACCCACTGACAAGATAGACTGGTACAGTAGTGGCACAAAGATTGTGGATGTAACTAAACACTTTCTGATTGCTTTTAATGGTCATTCTATCAGCTAGGACCCATATATGATACTTTTAACATGACCAAAATCTGAGACTAGGTAGGTCATGGGCTTAGGTGAAAAGATTCGACTATTACTCTGCTAAAGGAACATAGAAATAAAATAATTCCTACTGACATATTGGTAGATCAGAGTATCACTCAGTCCTTCTCAGAGAAGATTATCCTTGTGGGGGATCGGAATTAACACAGAGATATACAACTGAGCAATGTGCAGAGAGTGAGAGACTCTTTCTTAAATAGGATTTCTTCATCAAATTCTTCACTCAGTTCTTAGTGATCTATGCATAAGAGGAGGTGGAAATATTAAAAGCCATAGGTCTTAGTTGACACTAAGGAAACAGTGTCTTTCAGACACAAGACTGATTGACATATGAACTTACAGTGACTGTCACAGAATGAACAACACTTGCACAAGTTCCAAACAGACAAGATCCCAGCACTGAGAAGGGCAAGTGGACACAAAATCCCATCACTAATCAGGACGTTATTTTCAACTGATACCAAGTAGGAAAGGGACAATCAGTTTTTTGCATTGGAGTACCACTGGACTCATCAACCATACTCCGTGGCAGAGCTCATGTTCAGGAGCAGTTCTTCAGCACACAATGGGCTCCATTTGTGTGTGTGTGTGTGTGTGTGTGTGTGTGTGTGTGTGTGTGTGGCTTTTGTTTAATTTTGTTTTGGAATTATTTGCCTTATTGAATTTCCTTTTTTAAAGAAAATTCTGAATGTTTAAAACAATTTCTCTTTTTTCTCTTCTTTTCTTTGATAGAGAGTAAGAACATGAAGTTGGTAGGGAGATAGTAAATATCTAGGAATAGTTTTAAGAGGTAAAATAATATGCTAAAAATATAATGCATAATAAAAACTTTTAAAAATGTTCAAAATGGTAATATTTAATGAATTGAAATAAATGGAATAAATTTAAAATTACCATAAATAATACTGTACACTTACATATATATTTTTTTCAAAGGTGTTCAGGAGATTAGAAATAAATATGTTCATCATTTCCAAACTGAAAACTGTTATCCCAGTTCAAAGTTCAGTGAGCTTCTTGTGTAATAACTGAGACATCAGAGCCTGAAATACATATAAAAAATACATATAAAATTTCCAGAAAAGTCAAAGCATTCTTGTAAGGAAACTTGATATTATATAATGCCTGCTTTCAAGACTGTATGACTATGCAGATAATACATTAGCAAATGGTAGGAAATTTGGAGGAAATATATATACATAGTTGGTTTTATTGTCAGAAAATAATACTAATTTTATTTTGAATTAGTGTTTACTTTACCATATTTCTTCTGAAATCTCTAGAACATTTGACAGATTCTAGATGATAGTGTCATGTGGATTCAGTAGAAGCTCGGATGTTTTCTGAAGTGACCCCTCTCATGTAGTGTAGCACAAATCATCTCATGTTCCATTTTCTTCCTAATATCCATGATAATGTACAATTATTCAATTTCTATCTTCACTTTTTCATCTAAAAAGTAATGCTGTGAATGTAGATTTTCCCTTCCTGATTTTCACCATTACTGTATCTTAATAGAGATGTAGAATATTTATTAATTGGACAATGAGGAGCAAGAGGCCAGTGAGACTAAGAAAGTTAAATCCTTCATTCTCGAACTGGGGCATTCTAGACTTTGCGTGCTATTCTGCAATGTTCTGTCTGATGGAGCAGCTGTCTGCACAAATGGAGTTTCTGTTGCATTTTATAAAGCTGTTACCTGGGAGTCTCTACTGTATCAGCAGCCCTTCTCCTCAGAGAATATCTGTCTTCACACTGGATGCTCAAGCATGAAAAGCTTCCGCTTCTGCACGTAAGCCAGACAGTTTCTGATGAAAACAGCTAGCACTCTTGAAGGACTTCCAGGAAATCCAAAATGTTGCAAACGTCTTGTTGATAAAGAGGTCTCAAGGGATGGGCAGTGTCCTTGCTGTGATCTCAGTTGAGGGATTACAACTCAATCTTCTCTCCTTAGTCATAGCTGAGGGCTGTGTTAAGTGAGGCAGATATGCCAGAGAAACAGAGCTGAGGTCAGGAACAGACAGGAAGGCAGGCAGGCAGACAGACAGACAGACAGCAGACAGTGAGTATGCTTTCAGTTTCTATGTTGCGATAGAGATGAATATTATCAATGCAATGACAACCTGTCACTAATACAAAAATGTTTTCTGATTCTGTTGAATTACAATGCAGTTGAACACAAATGTCATAATTTTTATTAACCTAATATATTTTGGAAAAATCAAAGAAAGGCACATATACACACAAACACACACACACGCACATGCACACGCATGCACACACACACACACACACACACACAGACACAGAGAGAGAGAGAGAGAGAGAGAGAGAGAGAGAGAGAGAGAGAGAGAGAGAGAATAAAACATCAGTAAAAAAAAATCCACTGAATACTTTTGTAACCACCTGCATAGAAGCCAACCTTCCTTCCATCTTTCCTTCCCTCCTTTCTTTCTTTCCTTCCTTCTGTTCCTGTCTGTCTGTCTGTCTGTCTGTTTGTCTCTGTCTGTCTCTGTCTCTGTCTCTCTGTCTCTCTGTCTCTTTCTCTCTTCTCTCTCTCTCTTTCTCATGGATCAATATAGATGACCTCACTCTTACGAGGTGATCAAGGGCCATGCTTGGCCATCACACACACACACACACACACACACACACACACACACACACACACACACACCGGTGCTGCAGCTCACTGAGGCAGCAAAAGTAGACAAAGTGACAAATTACTTCTTAGGGACATTTCTCTAGTTTCTTAGGCACTCTCTGCTACTAGTTATTGCAGGCTATGCAAGGGCCAGCTGTTGCTTCTTTGCCAAATCACCTTATTTAAATCTCCATAAAATATTGTTGCCATCCGTGGCCAGGAACTTTGGGAACTAATTTAGGGTTGATAAAATTTGCAAGTAATTTATCAATGCAAGTGGGTGGTCTTACTAAATAGCTGCAGAGGACTTGATTTCAAAGATAGGAAAATGGGGTATGAGTTGACTGCTCCTGTCTTCCGTCCTTATCCACTCTTTTAATTCTTTTTCTGATATATTGTTTTTATAGAAAACAACTATGCTGAAGAACATGAGCTTACAATACCCTGAAGTAGAGTGGTGGTCTGCCTTAAGTTTTATAACACTTGGAATAAACAGAAAATTCTGAGGAGGCTTTGGCAGAATATAAGGGATTCTTTCATTGCTGTCCCAGAAAAAGAAAGTCAGATCCCCAAATTTCCTCAGTTAACCCTAAAATTATTCCAGGGTCAGGGATGATGGAAGAAATTTGGACATCATGATTCATTCTTAAATTGTTCTTGCCTATGATATCAAAATGTATTACAATTTGAGTATGTGCCTTATGTTCAATATTATGCTTTTGTAACATCTTAGAAGAAAACAGCTTAGGGAATTTATTTCTTTTTTTCTAAGTAGAAAATGAAATGCAGGTTCCAAAGGAAGAAGCAACTTGCCCTAACGATACATAGTATATGGTTAATCACTGTCTTAGTCAGGGTTTCTATTCCTCCACAACATCATGACCAAGAAGCAAGCTGGGGAGGAAAGGGTTTATTTGGCTTACATTTCCATACTGCTGTTAATCACCAAAGGATTCAAGACTGGAACTCAAGCAGGTCAGAAAGCANGAGCTGATGCAGAAGCCATGGAGGGATGTTCTTTACTGGCTTGCNTCCCCTGGCTTGCTCAGCCTGCTNTCTTATAGNATCCAAGACTACCAGCCCAGAGATGGTCCCACCCACAAGGGGCCTCTCCCCCTTGATCACTAATTGAGGAAATGCCCCACAGCTGGATCTCATGGGGACATTTCCCCAACTAAAGCTCCTTTCTCTGTGATAACTCCAGCTGTGTCAAGTTGACACAAAGCTAGCCAGTACACTCACTTTAGAACCCAGGCCTATGCAGCGCTGTTATCCTTTTTTTAATTGGATATTTTCTTTATTTACATTTCAAATATTTTTCTCTTTCCAGATCTTCCCTTTGGAAACTCCCTATCCCATTCTGCTTTCCCCTGCCTCTTTAAGGGTGCTTTCCCACCCACCCGTCCACCCATTCCTGTCTTCCCACCCTGGCATTCCCCTACACTGGGACATCAAACCTCCTCAAGCCCAATGGCCCCTCCTCCTGCTGATGTCTAACAAGGCCATCCTCTGCCACATATTCAACTGTTATCTTTTCATGCCCTCAAGTGTCTGGGTATACCAGCATATGGAGGTAATCCTAATTCTCAAAGGCAAAGGCAAGAATATCATGTTTCCAAGACTGGCTTGGTCTACATAGCAAAATCAAGGCCAACCTACATTACATGAGACACTGTCTGACAAAAAAAGAAAGAAAGAAAGAAAGAAAGAAAGAAAGAAAGAAAGAAAGAAAGAAAGAAAGAAAGAACCAAGAAAGGGAAAAACCAATGAAAACACTAGACAATAAAATGCTCAGGTAAACATTGTTGTAAAAAATATGATTGAGTCCAAAGCCAAACCAGTTGGAAATTATTGATCTCACTATCAAGTTAAACTATGAACTCTCTGAAGGATGATTGTACCTTGAAAAGAGAATGAATGAAGGAATGTATGAAGTGTTTTAAGAATGTTTTCACTATATCAGAGATTTCATTAACAGTTTAATAATATCCATATTAATTTGTTCTTTAAATATGGATTATTAACAGTAATCTAGTAAGAAACTTCATAAGAAGAGTCATGAGTACAATCTCTCTTCTTAAATTGCTTTGAGATTCAGTCAGAACCTTGGTATCTGAGCGTATTTAATTTCTTTCTGTGGTCAGTGAATGCAAGATTCCAGCTCAATAGAAAATGGATTTAACATCGATTCTTTGCACATTTAGGCCTATGATAAAGCACATAAACATAGTTGCTGCTTTCAGTAGCAAAAATTAATATGAATTATACAGTAACTAAGTAAGAATTAAAAGAGTAGATTTCTCATTTGGAAAGAAAAATGTTAGATGTTTGTTCCATATAGTTTACTGACTAGAAATTGACTCTGTGATCAAATAGCTACAAACTCCAATGGGAACCACTTAGACTTCTCAGAACAAACTTCTCTGACCTGCAATTTTCACAACTCAAACTAGAGATCATTCTAGTGTCTATTATGTTATTGTAGTGAGAAATGGAGGGATGCTACTCATACATAGAGCCCAGTGTCTACTGTTGATGTATTCTAATCCTTTCAGTGAGTTTATCACTGAATACCATTGAAGCAGTGTATTGAAAGATAACACCTTTGAACAATTCAAACTGAGATACTTTCCCACTGTGGTTTTAAACTCATTCTTATACTATGAATAGGCTTATAAATGGTTAGGTACTTTAATAAGAAGGTTTCCACATTCGCTTTATATTAGCACAATTACTGACTCTCTAACTCAACAGCTTTATCCAGGAACATGTAGTACAACAAATACTTAATAAACTCTCATAGAAAGGATGGTAAGATTAAAACTGGACAGCACAAGATTCATAACTGGGACTTGTAATTTTTGCATAGGATGTGTAGATTGTTGTCTTAAAACTATTTAATACAATGACGATTATATTTCATCAAGAACTGGCACTCCCATAAAATTTTAATGTGTCAGGACGGATGCTTTGCCATTGTTTTATGACTCTAAGTTCATACTCACATCAAGGGATGTACCATTATTATGCTGCTCAAAATGTCAGGGCAGAAGTATACCAGATGTCCCCAAGTTTTGCTTCCCTTGGAACAGAAGGCAGCTATTCCTTATATGACAAGCACCTATGAGTTTCCCCTGCATATCACAGACTGTTCAACATTCATGAATATAGAGAAGGAAGCACACATTAGATTCTCACTCTTTGTACTTACATTCTGGTAAGCAGAGTTGGAAAAAAAACAAGCAAATAATCTACAGAATAGACAATGTGTCACTGAGAAAATAAAATGGAAAAAGCTACTAGACAATGACCAAAATGGAGCATGTCTCATTCACACTGTATAGTCGGGAGTGTTTGTCTGTTTGTGTAACAAATGATTTTTCTTGAACTTGCTTCAATCCCTTAAATGTTAGAGGAGTCCTAAGAAGTTAAATAAGATTTGTGTTCAGGGTGATTAAACCTTCAAGTAACTGGATTTATTTCATTGTAGGATTTCAGTAGACATCAAAGCTGCGAAACTTTCTGTGCCTTGCTTGAATGGCTGTCTCCAACTTTGATTACTTTGATGATACATCGTGTCTTTTGTGAGATATCCTGGATAACTCAAAGACAATTTCATATCCCCTGTGTGTGCTACCCTCGCATGGCTATATTCTTTTTCTTTGCAAGGTTACACTGGAAAGGATAATTTATTACCCATGTATATTTTTTAAAGCCTTTATACTTTATTTTTCTTTTATATTTATAAAACCTTCTATTGTTACAACTTTTATGATAGAAGTTCTGTGTGGCCTTTCCTTCACTCTCTACCCCACATTTTGTCTCTGTATCTATCCTTGTGGGTATTTTGCTCCCCCTTCAAAGAAGGACCTAAGTATCCACACTTTGATCTTCTGTCTTCTTGAGCTTCATGTGGTCTGTGAATTGTATCCTGGGTATTCTGATATTTTGGGTTAATATCCACTTATAAGTGAGTGCATATCATGTGTGTTCTTTTGTCATTGGGTTACCTCACTCAGGATGATATTTTCTAGTTCTATCCAATTGCCTAAGAATTTAATGAAGTCACTGTTTTTAATAGCTGTATAGTACTTAATTGAGTAAATGTACCACATTTTCTGTATCCATTCCTCTGTTGAAGGGTATCTGGGTTCTTTCCAGCTTCTGGCTACTATAAATAAAGCTGCTATGAACATAGTGGAATATGTATCCGATTTATATGTTGGGGCATTTTCTGGGTATATGCCCAGGAGTGGTACAGCTGGGTCCTCAAGTAATACCACGTTCAATTTTCTGAGGAACCTCCAGACTGATTTCCAGAGTGTTTGTATGAGCTTTCAATCCCACCAACAACGGAGGAGTGTTCCTCTTTCTCCACATCCCTGCCAGCATCTGCTGTCACCTGAGTTTTTGGTCTTAGCCAAAAGTGTTGTTTTGATTTGCATTTCCCTGGTAATGAAGGTCGTTGAACAGTTTTAGGTGCTTCTCAGCCATTCAGTATTCCTCAGGTGAGAATTCTTTGTTTAGCTCTGNACNCCATTTTTAATAGGGTTATTTGGTTTTCTGGAGTCTAACTTCTTGAGTTTTTTGTACATATTGGATATTAATTCTCTATCAGATGTAGGATTGGTAATGATCTTTTCCCAATATGTTGGTTGCCATTTTCTCCTATTGACAGTGCCCTTTGCCTTACAGAAGCTTTGCAATTTTATGAGATCCCATTTGTCAATTCTGGATCTTAGAGCATAAGCCATTGGTGTTCTGTTCAGGAAAATTTCCCCTGTGTCCATGTGTTCTAGGCTCTTCCCAACTTTCTCTTCTATAAGTTTCAGTGTATCTGCTTTTATGTGTAGGTCCTTGATCCCCTTAGATTTGAACTTTGTACATTAGGATAAGAATGTATTGATTTGCAACCAGCACTATTTATTGAAAATGCTGTCTTTTTTTCCACTGGATGGTTTTACCTCCTTTGTCAAAGATCAAGTGACCATAGGTGTGTGGTTTCATTTCTGGGTCTTCAATTCTATTCCATTGGTCTTCCTTCCTCTCTCTATGCCAATAACATGCAGTCTTTATCACTATTTCTCTGTAATATAGCTTGAGGTCAGAGATGGTGATTCCCTCAGAAGTTCTTTTATTGTTGAGAGTAGGTTTTGCTATCCTGGGTGTTTTGTTATCCCAGATTAATTTGAAAATTGCTCTTTCAGAGGCCCCTTGGTCTTGTAAACTTTATATGACCCAGCACAGGGGAAGCCAGGACCAAGTAGTGGGAGTGGGTGGGTAGGGGAGCAGGGGCAGGTGGGGGGTATAGGGAACTTTCGGGATAGCATTTGAAATGTAAATAAAAGAAAATAATGATAAATAAAAAAAAAGAAAATTGCTCTTTCTAGCACTATGAAGAATTGAGCTGGAATTTTGATGAGGATTTCATTGAATCTGTAGGTTGCTTTTGGCAAGATGACCATTTTTATTGTATTAGTCCTGCTAATCCTTGAGCAAGGGAGATCTTTCCATCTTCTGATATCTTCTTTGATTTATTTCTTCAGAGACTTAAAGTTCTGGTCATACAGATCTTTCACTTGCTTGGTTAGAGTCACACCAAGTTATTTTATATTATTTGTGACTATTGTGAAGTGTGTCATTTCAGTCATTTCTTTCTCAGCCTTTTTATCCTTTTAGTAGAAGATGGCTTCTGATTTGTTTGTGTTAACTTTATATCCAGTCACTTTGTTGCAGTTGTTTATCAGGTTTAGGAGTTCTTTGGTGGAACTTTTGGGGTCACTTAAGTATACTATCATATTATCTGCAAATAGTGATATTTTGACGTCTTGTTTTTCCAATTTGTATCCCTTTGACATGCTTTTTTTTTCTTTGCCTAATTGCTCTGGCTAGGACTTCAAATATTATATTGAATAGGTAGGGAGAGAGTGGGCAGCCTTGTCTTGTCCCTGATTTTTAGTGGGATTGCTTCAAGTTTCTCTCCATTTAGTGTGATGTTGGCTATTGGCTTGCTGTATATTGCCTTTACTATGTTTAGGTATGGGCCTTGAAGTCCTGATCTTTCCAAGACTTTTGTCATGAATGGGGTACTGGATTTTGTCAAATGCTTTCTCACCATCTAGTGAAACAATTATGTGAGTTTTTTCTTTGAGTTTGTTTTTATAGTAGAGTACCCTGATGGAGTTCTGTATATTGAACCATTACCTCAATATGGTCCTTATGAAAGATACAGAATATATGTAACATTTAAATTTCATTAGGAGCTTTAATAAGCATCTCCCTTCTCATACATGTATTTTCTTATTTCCATTTATTTAAAAAATGCTTCATTGAATCTCAGAAACAATATGTTGTTGAATCAGGTTCATTGTTTATTATTATTATTAATTATTATTATCATTATTATTATTATTATTACCTCATACAATACATCCTGACCACACCCTCCAGTCCTTCAACCCCTCCAAGCCCTCTCTCACCTCCTCTCTTCCTCAGATCCACTGCTCCTCCATTTCCCTTTGAAACAGACACGGCTTCCCAGTGATACCAATTTAACATGGCATAACAAGATGCAGTAATACTAGGCACAAACTATCATATTAAGGCTGGACTAGGTAACCCACTAAATAGCTGTAGGATTCCCAGAGAATACAGACACAGATTCAACCTCACAGGGCTCAATGGGGCTCACAGAGACTGAAATAGCAATCATGGAGCCTGCTAAGTCTTCTCCATACCTGCTTGGGGTGTTTGTGGGACTCCTAATAGTGGGAGAAGCAGTATCTCTGACTCTTTTTTTTTTTTATTGAACCAGTATATTCTTTTCTTTTCTGTCTTCCTTCCTTCCTTTCTTCCTTCCTACCTTCCTTCCTCTCTGTTTCTTTTTCTTCTTTCTTTCCTTCTTTCTTTCTTTCTTTCTTTCTTTCTTTCTTTCTTTCTTTCTTTCTTTCTTTCTTTCTTTCTTTCTTTTCTCTCTCTCTTTCTTTCTTTCTTTCTTTCTCTCTCTCTTTCTTCCTGCCTTCTTTCTTTCCCTCCCTCACTTCCTTCCTTCCTTCCTTCCTTCATTCCTTGCTTCCTTGCTTCCTTCCTTCCTTCTTTTCTTCCTTCTTTTTTTCTTTCTTTCTTTCTTTCTTTCTTTCTTTCTTTCTTTCTTTCTTTCTTTCTTTCTTTCTTTCTTTTTTTCTATCTTCAGAATCTTAACTGGTTATGAATACCTAGCAGAATCACTTAACTCTACGAGTTTACTCCTGGAATATAGTTGTTTCATAGTTTGTTTTGTTCTGTTTTGTTTTGTTTTGTTTTTTTAAGTGACTGATAGTTACTAAAGGAAAAATATCTGCCTTACTGCATTTCCCCATCATCTTTTCTAACCAAATCAAGTAATAATGCTTTCCATTACTTTTTTTAGCACTGAATATCTACTCACAATATTCCTTCCTTTGTTCCTCAGCTCACACTTTAATCCTCCTGAAAAGTGCCCTTTACTTTGCATATTTGAAATCCTTGAAGAAGGCTTTGGTTGAGGCAAGCCATACTACAATGGGTAGAAATGGGTAGAGCTGGTGTAAGAGAGTTGCAAAATCAACCAAGCAACAACAAAAAAAGTAATCACGGGAAGATTTAGTTTAAGTTCCAGAATGACATCTTGCTAGTATTTCTAGTAAACTCTCAAACGAATAAGTTAAGTGAAATCTTTAAATATGTTCAAGTCAGTGGGCTTCAAAAATATTTTACATCAAAGGTATTCATGAAGATTTGGAATTTTGAGCATTTTTGTTCAGAGCTCCAGTGCTGTGTAATTCATGTGCAGATTCAAGGAAGAAGAATCTCTTTGAGGAAATTTGAGGTGAGCTCTGAAGTTTTATAGAGATATTCTCATGGTGTTATATAAATTATTAACTATGTATACATTTACAATAGAACTGCGCTGCTTCCTGCTTCCTGACTTTCTATGAGAATGAAAATAGTGCAACTGTGTCAAGTCTGCACATGTATGAGGTCCCAATAACTGTTATTCACTGATTGACTAAGTGTAAGCTTCAACCAAGTTTGTGAATGATATAAATTTAACTTGTCTAATAATCTGACCAATGCTAATTCTCAGGTTGCATAGCTAATCCTTCTGAATTGCAGTATTCCTTCCTGGAGGGAGGAGGGTGACTCATGACAGTCAATAAGTAAACAAAACTCACAAACCTGGGAAATGTAACAGTTTCACAATGCCCCTCCCCCAAAGTATGGACACAGAAGAGAGCTCTGTGTTGTCTTTTGTGCTAGGGTATCTTTTTGGGTAATGCAACTACTTATGAGTCTTCTTGTTCTTATGAGCATGCAACACCACAATACATGCATGTTAGCTTTTATAAAGTTAAAAGGATGAGATGCAGGTACGCTGTCACTGCTGTATCTATGTCACAGGAACAGTATGATAGAAGAGGCTGAAAGATTTTAAGAGCCAGCAGACAAGGAATTCTGGTGCCAGTCGTTCTTAGAAATGGCTAAATAAACAAGACCTACACAGCAGCAATACTAGTGGACACATTGATGTGGAAGGAAGAAGAGTGGGTGGAATATCACCCCTAGACAAAAGTTACAGGCAGCCAATGAATACTGGTGCTGGAAAGTTAATTTCTCTCAGGGATGTACCCCATTGTTGGCTGTCCAATCCAGAGCATTCACCCTTAAAATCATACACATACCAACAACAAAAATAGACTCAGCAAGTTTTATGTATAATCTGTGTATAACTACACAAAATGCATGTAAAATATCAATCAAAACAGATGATATCAAACTGAGAATGGGAGGGACGTGGAAAGGGTTAGAGGAAGAATAGTTGGGGGCTGGAAGGAGGAAAAGGAGAGAGAAAAGTGATGTAATTTTGTTTTAATTAAATTGTACTTTTAAAGAAATAAGATATAGGAGGAATTCTTATATAAACATTTTAAACACTGTGAGAGAAATACAGCTAATTATTTTGCAAAATGATGTTTTCTTTTTCTAAAGATTTTAAACTTCCCATAATCCAACTTACACTATGCTCTAGTTAGAAGTATTGATTGATCTCCATAAAGCTACTGAGAACTTAGTGTCTCTGATTTCTAGTTGAAATTAACTGTTAACTCTGCTGATTCTACCCACATGTTTTCTGTATTCCGTTCCATAGGCTCCTAGGCCAAATCTTCCATAGCAGAAAACATGTATCCAGTACTACACATTTTATTATTTTAAAGATATATTTTATATTCAAATTACAGATTTAATTAATTTTAAAATATGTTCCTTATCTCTTTACACTTACGTTACTCTTCCTACAATAGTATTCTAATTATATGGCCTCTTTTTTCAAAACCCACAATAATTTTCAGATAGTAAATTTTGGGGCTAAAAGAGGCCATTCATCTTAAACCTAATTGTAAGCTTAGTGTCTCTGATTTCTAGTTGAAATTAACTCTTAACTCTGCTGATTCTACCCACATGTTTTCTGTATTCCTTAGTCTGGCACTGACATCAGAACTCTTTCTTAGCTATAAATCTAGACTTAAGTGGTGTTTTGTAGAATAAATGATGAGATCAGGCTCAAATCCTGGCTAGATAATTTAGGAGCAATATGGCTTATAAAGTGGGGAAAATAATATTAATTATTTTGTAAGCTTACAATTGCGTTTAAGATGAATGAAAAGTGCTTCTCACTGTCTTAATTATTAGTACATAACTGACAAGTAGTAAGTTTTCAAATATTCAATATTACTTTAACATCCATTGTATAGAGAGTGATGTATATTTTCATAAGGGACAGTCTAAGCCACACCATTCCCTGACAGAGAACTATTCTCTTCACTTACTAGCAGATTAGTGCCAAGGATGGCAGGTGTCTAATGGCCATGGAAGTAGAGCAGCCTCATCAGCTGACAATATCCTTTCCCTGAGATTTATGCTAAAGTTATGCTCACTTGATGAACAAAAGTAATTTCATGAAGGAGAATGATTTTTTTCGGTAACAGCCTGATGTTCTGAGCCTGAATAGACCTTGGTCTATATTGAACACATGTTTGGAGTCATGGGTATTGCTCTGTCATGGATGACAATCATTGATAAATGAACTACAAAGCAGCACAGGGAAACTTCTATTTTAGGATGGTCCTTCAATATAACTAACATCTATTCGGATGTTACTAAAATCATTTTAACGTGCCATTATGTAACTTTCTGTTGATTGCCTATTGTTTTCTTTCTTACACATTTTGTCCTGTATAAATTTTGCCTAATTTAAGGATTTTCTAGCTATTATTTATATGAACGGTTTTTATTCTTTATTTCATCTTTGCCTTTTTCTGATGGTTTCATCTATGATCTAGCATTCTTCCCTGTTTGATTTTGGTTGCTTTTTAATTTTTTATTTTGTTTTAATATCTTTGCACCATTTCTGATAGTTGGTTTGCATTACTCACAAACACATTTGCACTTCTCACAGACTATTTTTTTCTTGATCACTGTAAATCCTTGTCAGATAATTTCAACTCTCCATCAGCCTATGCAGTCACCTTTTATTACTCTAGCTGAGTTGGTTCAATATTGTTGAGTTTTATGTGATTAGGCTATATCTAATTTAAAGCTTCCTCAGACTGTATCATTTTACACAACATTAAGAACATAATAAGTTTTTATCAGATGAGGAAGAAAATGCCAGAGTTCCGAAGCAGCCTCAGTAACACCTGGAACGATCCTGTGACATTAATGCCAGTGAGAGGATAAGTTCCAGACAACTTCTTAAGCTTTGGTTTTAAAACCACTGTCCCTGGGAGGTTAAGGTGGATTATACCACCCTCACATGCTCTGCAATGATGGTCTTGTATGCCCAGCACCATTCTAAACACACACACACACACACACACACACACACACACACACACACACACAAATAAAGCAAATCTTACAAAAAGAGATGAGTCACATGAAAGGAAGATGTGACAAATTCAAACAATTGGCAGAGTATCAAAATAAATAATGAAAGCAATTAATTATAACTTACTAATTAGACTGGGAATTATAGGAGTTTCTTACTGAAACACGAAGAGAGAAGTAGAGGTGAGAATGGTATAGGGGTAAGAAGATGTAGGAAAAATAAGAAAGAGTCTTATAATATAATCATAATATACATAGAAATGCAAACAAATACATGGTCATTGACAGTTTAGTTTAATTTGTAGCACAAGATTTAATAATTTTAATTTTTTACATTATCTTTATTATTATAAAAAGGGGAAATAGAAACTTTACAGTCAACAAGTTAGTACATAACACCTTAATTAACAAATGGTAGTAGGACATCACCAGTGCTGAGAGACAATGTCATCATTGCCTTTGACAAATGATAGGTGATTGAAAGATTCACCAGCCACTTAGATCATGCTTGGCATGGCTCACATGTAGGCATTTCCATTTGACCTGGTGAATATGTTCTTGCAAATGCCATAATATAATCTCTACTTAGAAGAAATATTGATGAAATGTGTCCAGTATAATTAAAAATGGATTCATAATGAAAATGCCAATTCAATGAACATAACTAATAACACTGAGTATTCATATAATTACTTTTTAAATGGTCTAAAGATCTGATAAGAAAAAAATCTTTGCTATTACATTGCAGTTTCATAAAGTTACATTTATAGAAAATTTATGAAGAAATCCTAAGGGGAGAGAGTTGAGGAAGATAAAAGATAGTACCAAAATGGTCTAGAAATATGAACTGCCTGTTACATTTAGTCTCTCTCTGTCTTTCTCTGTCTCTCTCTGTCTCTGTCTCTGCCTCTCAGTGTGTGTGTATGTGTGTGTGTGTGTGTGTGTGTGTGTGTGTGTGTTTAAAAAAAAACTGAGATAATTAACTTGAATGGAAAAGGTTCATTTTGATTCACAGGTTTATAGATTTTAGTTCATGATCCATTGAAACCAGAGCATTGAGCCTTGGCTGCATGCACATCATTGGTAGAAACCTGCATTCATCTTATGGCTGAATTAGAAAGGAAAAGAGGAGGCTAAGCTCCCAGAATTCTCTTCAAGGGCCTAAGACAAAGGCTTCCTACAAAGGCTTCTCTCTGAAGAACAAGTGTTTGATACATGCCTTGGGGGGACATTCCAGGTTCACACACACACTACAGTACATTGCAATATATAATCAAGTCTTGATTCTACAAATTTCAGGCAAGATATTGAATGCATATCATATACTGTATTGTGGCAGGTTTGTAATACAGCACAGCTTCTATTATTAAATATTAAGGAAGAGGAAACTCCTACAATGTTAGTGGTCTCTAAGTGAAGTGGAAGTTGTACATACAGAAATCAAACAAGAAATACTGCTGAGGATGGGAGTTCCTATTTACTGCTGTTGGGATTGGAAATCAGTGTAGCCACTGCAGATGTGAATACAGAGGTGCTTAACAATTAAAACTAGAATTTCCCTGTGCTTCAGCCACCTGACTTCTGGATATTCACCTGAAAGAATCAGTCAGTTTAATATAGAGGTGCCTGGAAGCCCATGTTCACTGTGGTGTGTGTTCACTGTGCTCAATTCATAAAAGTAGCCTATGTGCCCACCAGCTGATTAAAGAACACGTAACGTGTGGGTATACATACTACACACAATATAATAAAGACAGAAAATATATTGCTTCTAAGAAAATTAAAAGAACTAGATATCATTGTGCTAAGTGGTTCACAAAGTGCATATTTTCTATTATTTATGGAATCTATGTGCATGGAGGTCATAGAGTGGAGTATGAGGGATACAGGATGTGAGTTGGGGGGAAAGAAATAGGAATAGGCTAGAGTAATAGAAGTTTAAGTGGCATTAAAGTTAATATATAAACTGCAAGGATGTTATAATAAATCTTTTAACTTTATAATTAATATATACTCATGAAAAATAATGAATGAATTAATCTTCCTGCTCTGGGTTTCAGAAAAATGTTCTCCAAGATGGAAATCTGATCTGTGTATGAAAGAATAAGTATTGCTAGAATAATCTTAATAAATGGAGTTGATGCATGTCTGTTGGAGGAAGACTAGATTACAAAACAAGATGAGTACACACTGAAAAGAATGAACTAACAAAGATGTTATAGACACTTTAACCTTAAGAAGACTTCATCTGACAATACAAATTATTAAATTTTGGGAAATGTTATAATTGTTTAGAGGTTTAGAGAAGAAAACCTTAGAGGGATGTCTTTAACACATAAATGAATCATAGAAAGCTTGAAAAATGAACAAAATAGGCAGACATGAAGAATAGCTATTAAAATCAAAATAGGTATAAGGAGAGAAAAAAAGCAATCAAAGAGGCAAGGAAGGAAGTAGTGAGTAAAGACAGGAAGGAACAAAGAATGAAGGATGGATGAAACAAAGAAAGGAAGGAAGGGAGGGAGGGAGGG
>NC_034604.1:35850375-35851610 GCF_900095145.1 Mus pahari
GGAAGGAAGGAAGGAAGGAAGGAAGGAAGGAAGGAAGGAAGGAAGGAAGCCTTTATATGTGGGTTATCATTAAGTCAGGATAAGTATCCTTATCAACCAGGGAGTTCTTGTAATCCCCATCAGACGCAGCAGGTGTTGAATCTTCTTTGTGTTTGTATC
Organism: Mus pahari; assembly: GCF_900095145.1. Classification (NCBI taxonomy): domain Eukaryota; kingdom Metazoa; phylum Chordata; class Mammalia; order Rodentia; family Muridae; genus Mus; species Mus pahari. The sequence goes on from NC_034604.1 coordinate 35,850,535, forward strand.
TGAAACACTTTGAGTTGCTTCTCCTTGGCAAACCTGTCAAACATTTCCAGAAATGCTGACTCACTGAAGAGACTATTTAGGTCCTGGGGTGTCTACAAGTGTGTCACAAGTGAAAGAAACGGTGGCCCACTCTTTGCTATTCTACTCCATTTTCTGGGAATAAGAGAAACCCCGTTACTTTTGGTGTGACACCTTTCTCGAAGGTGATTGAAGTGTGGTAGGAGTATACTTTATTTATATAATAAACATTGTCCAATAAGTGTCATGGTTTCACTTTTCTTTAGGGCTGAAATGTAAAATTCTATTGAACTTCCCTATTGCATCAGTAGACATTCCTCTGCTGCTCCAACTACCATTGAGATAATTTTCTTTCTCCACGTCCTCATCAGTTGTCATTTGCTTCCTGATGCTAGACTTCTGATAGTGGTGAGGGGAGCGACCTTAAATAATTCTTAACTTTTGTTTTCCTGACCGTAAGACTGGAGATTTGACTCATATATTTATTAGTTACTTGGATTCATTCTTCTGCGGATTTTTTTATTCAGTTCACTAGACTATTATTAAGTCAACAAATGGCTTTTTGGTACTTAATGTTGTAGTTCTTTATATATCATACACATTAAACATATGTCTGGTGTATACCTGGAAAAGATTTTCTTTTTTCTTTTTTTTTGTAGGATTTATCTTCACTCTGCTAATTGCTCCATTTGGTATGCAAGCAAAGTTTAATTTCATGTAATCCCATTTTTTCACATTTTAGGATTATTTACTATGATATTGGGGTCTTTTTCAGACACCCATTGCCAATGTCTATATCTTGAAGTGGTACCAGTACCATGCAGTTTTTATCACAATTGCTCTGTAGTAGAGCTTGAGGTCAGGCACGGTGTTTCCACCAGAGGTTGTTTTATTTTTGAGGATAGCTTTTGCTATCCTAGGTTTTTTGTTATTCCAGATGAATTTGCAAATTGCCTTTTCTAAGTCTGTGAAGAACCGAGTTGGAATTTTGTTGAGAATTGCATTGAATCTGTAGATTGCTCTCAGCAAGATAGCCATTTTCACAATGTTGATCCTGC
>NC_034604.1:35853855-35854980 GCF_900095145.1 Mus pahari
TGTCAAGCTGCTAGTGTATGCTCTCTCTAGTTTCTTTTTGGAGCCATTCAGAGCTATGAGTTTTCCTCTTAGGAGTGCTTTCACAGTGTCCCATAAGATTGGGTATGATGTGTCTTCATTTTCATTAAACTCTAAAAAGTCTTTAATTTCTTTATTTCTGCCTTGACCAATGTATCATTGAGTAGAGTGTTGTTCAGTTTCCAAGTGAATGCTGGCTTTCTAATTTTTATGTTGTTATTAAAAATCAGCCTTAGACCATGGTGATCTGTTAGGATCCATTGGGCAATTTCAATATTTTTGTATCTGTTTTTGCTCTTTTTTTTTTTATCAATTATATGATCATTTTTGGAGAAGATACCATGAGGTGCTGGAAAAAAGGTATATCCTTTTGTTTTAGGATAAAATGTTCTTTAGATATCTGTTAAATNCATTTGTTTCATAACTTCTGTTAGTTTCAATGTGTCTCTGTTTAGTTTCTGTTTCCAGGATCTGTCTATTGATGAGAGTAGGGTGTTGAAGTCTCCTATTATTATTGTGTGAGGTACAATGTGTACTTTGAGCTTTACTAAAGTTTCTTTAATGAATCTGGCTGCCCTTGCATTTGGAGCATAGGTATTCAGAATTGAGAATTCATCTTGGCAGATTTTACCTTTGATGAGCTTGAAGTACCCCTCCTTGTCTTTTTTGATAACTTTGAATTGGAAGTCGATTTTATTCGATATTAGAAGGGCTATTCCAGCTTCCTTTTTCAGACCATTTGCTTGGAAAATTGTTTTCCAGGCTTTTACTCTGAGGTAGTTAGTTTCTGTCTTTTTCTCTGAGGTGGGTTTCCTGTAAGCATCAAGATGTTGGGTCCTGTTTGTGTAGTCAGTCTGTTACTCTATGTCTTTTTATAGGGGAATTGAGTCCATTGATATTAAGAAATATTAAGGCAAAGTAATTGTTGCTTCTTGTTATTTTTGTTGTTAGAGTTGCAATTCTGTTCTTGTGGTTGTCTTCTTTTAGGTTTGTTGAAGGATTACTTTCTTGCTTTTTCTAGGGTGTAATTTCCGTCCTTGTGTTGGTGTTTTCCCGTTATTATCCTTTGAAGGGCTGGATTCCTTGAAAGATATTGTGTGAATTTGG
>NC_034604.1:35855890-35863197 GCF_900095145.1 Mus pahari
TGGTGTGATGGTGTATCCAGGACTTGCTATGGTGGGATAGTTTGGTTCTGATGATGCCAAGTAATCTTGGTATTTGTTGCTTCTGTTCTTATGCTTGCCTCCTGCCATCTGATTATCTCAAGTGCTTGCTGCCCTCAATATTTCTGATTGGTGCCTATCGTTCCTATAATACTAGCTGATTCAGGACTCTTCAGAGTCTAGCTTTCTCTGTGATCCTTTGATTGTGGGCTCCTGTGAACCTGAGATTCTGGGTGTGTCAGAGTTCTTGGCAGTCAAGCTTCCTCTGAGACCCCGAAATCCTGGTGTGACAAAGCTCCTGTTATCCTGGGATCCTGTTATCCTAATATCCTGGGCGTGTTACAGTGTCTGGAAGTGGTGTCTCCTCTGAGGACCATGGAGGTGTGTGGTCTGTTCAAAACCAAGGTAAACCAGTACTGATCAGAAGGAACCCAAGCCTCTGGTCAGGCAGTGCTCCCATGTCCTCTCTCCTGCTATCATAGGCCCATCACAATTTGATTGGAACAGATGTTGTGTTCCACTGATTTTAAGATCCCGTGGAGAGTCCTCTGGGGATCGTGGGGGTGTTCGCAGATTCATGCCCAAGGTGACAGGGAGCTGGTACCAACAGGAAAGTACTTGTGCCCCTGATCAGAGAGGTTTTCCGCTTCCCTGCTGCTGGCTCAGGTCCCGTGTGATTGGATTGGAACTGATGTTGTGTTCCATCACTAGTGATTCTAAGATCACGTGGAGAGTCCTTGGGAGATCATGAGGGTGTCTGCCGACTCACACCCAAGGTGACCTGGTGCTGGCGCCGATGGGAAGGGCAAGAGCTATCTTTTTTTTTTTTTTAATTATTTTTTTATTATTATTTTCTTTCCAGAAAGTTCCCTATACCCCCACCCCCCACCCACCCACTCCCACTACTTGGCCCAGGCATTCCCTTGTGCTGGGACATATAAAGTTTGCAAGACCAAGGGGCCTCTCTTCCCAGTGATGTCCGATTAGGCCATCTTCTGCTACATATGCAGCTAGAGACACAAGCTCAGAGGGTACTGGTTAGTTCATATTGTTGTTCCATCTACAGGGTAGCAGCCCCCTTCAGCTCCTTGGGTACTTTCTCTAGCTCCTCCATTGGGGACCCTGTGTTCCATCCAANAGCTGGCTGTGAGCATCCACTTCGGTGTTTGCCAGGCTCTGGGATAGCCTCACAAGAGGCCACTATATCAGTGTCCCTTCAGCAGAATCTTGCTGGCATGTGCATTAGTATCTAGGTTTGGTGGCTGATGATGGGATGGATTCCCAGATGGGGTAGTCTCTGGATAGTCCATCCTTTCATCTTAGCTCTAAATTTGGGCAAGAGCTATCTTAATGTATTGTATCTGTTGAGATTTTTTTTTAAACCTGAAATGTCAGTGAACTCTATTTTAGAGAAGGCCCTCTGCTTTGGTGGAAAGAATGTATAGCTTTGTTTCTGTTAGATAAAATATTGTGTATGTATCTGTGAAATTCATCTGATTTATGCCTAAAGTCTCCTTATTGATTTTTCATCTAAATGACCTGACTAAACATAGGAGTAGGGTACAGAAATCACATTCTATTATAATATCAGGAACTATCAGGTACTTTATTACCATTAAAGTTTGCTTTACTTGGGGGCCCCATGTGTGCACATAAATATTTATGATCACTGTTTCTTCCTGATTTTTTTATGTATTTTAGTATAAAGTAATCTTTAATTTTTTTATGACTGATTTTGGTATGAAGTCTTTTTTTTTAATCAGAAATCAGATTACCTGTTTGTTTTTAGTTTTCATTCATTTGATTGACCTCCATCCCTTAACTTTTAGTGTATAATTGTTTTTGTCAGTGATATATGTTACTTGGAAACAGCATATATGTTTGCTGTGTGCATACATGTATGTGAAGCTTTCTCTCTCTCTCTCTCTCTCTCTGTGTGTGTGTGTGTGTGTGTGTGTATGTATGTGTGTCTATATTATGTGTGGTACATGCATGTGAGTGACCATATGTGTGTGCATGTGAGTGTGCGCACGTGTGTGTGGGGGGTGCATGCATGTATGTTACCATGGAGACAGGTTCAGAGCATGTTGTACAGAACCTTTTACCATTATTCTCGACAGGCCATTTTAGTGAACTGAAGCTCACTATTTAGGTTAGGCCAGAAGAGCAGAAATCCCTTGCTGACTACCTGTGCCCATTCTCCAATGCCGGGGTTACAAGCACATGCAGCCATTATACTCCTACTTACTAGGTAGTATTCTGTTTATTCTATACCCAGTGATATGCCCTAACAAACAAGTACAGCTCAGAGTATCTAACTGCCAATATTGTGATGCATAGCAAAGCTGTTTCCTTATGTGCTATATTACCTTTGTTGATTTCATTATATTTTCATTTCATTTTTATTATTTTCAAAGAATGTGATCCCTTTTACTTATTTTTATATTATTTCTTATTGGTTATTTTATTTATTTTATTTATTTACACTTCAAATGTTTTTATCTTCCTGGTTTCCCCTCTGCAACCCCCCTATGCTATTTCCCTTCCCCCTGACTTTATGAACGTGCTCTCTCACCCACCCACCCACTCCCAACCCATTGCCCTAGCATCCCCCTATGCTGAGGCATGGAGCCTCCACAGGACCAAGGATCTCCCCTCCCATTTATGCCAGATAAGGCAATTTTCTGCTACATATGCAGCTGGAGCAATGGGTCCCTCCATATGTATTCTTTGGTTGGTGGTTTAGTCCCTGGAGGCTCTGGGGTCAGGTTAGTTGACAGTGTTGTTCTTCCTATGGGGTTGCAATCCCCTTCAGCTCCTTTGGTCCTTCTCCTAACTCCTCCATTTGGGTTCCTTATGCTCAGTCCACAGGTTGGCAGTGAGAATATGTATCTGCATTTGACAGGCTCTGGCACAGCCTCTCAAGGGATAAATATACCAGGCTCCTGTCAGCAAGCACTAGTTGGCATCAGCAATGGTGTCTCGGTTTGGTGTCTGCAGATTGGATGAATCCCTAGGTGGGTAAGTCCCTGGATGGCCTTTCCTTCAGTCTCTGCTCCAATCTTTGTCCCTGCTATTTCTTTAGACAGGAACCATTCTGGGTTAAATTTTTTGAGATGGATGGGTGGTCTCATCCCTCAGCCTGGTGCTATGCCTATCCACTGGATATGGTCTTTACAGGTTCTATCCCACTTTTGTTGGGTATTTTCGCTAATGTCATCCTCATTGGGTCCTGGGAATCTCTTGCCTCCCTGATAACTGGGACTTTCTTGTAGCTATCCCTAGTTCCCCACCCTCCATTGCTACTTGCCTGCTTTCAATTTCCTGATTCTCTGTACTTTTCCCCTGTCTCCTCTCACACCTGATTCTGCCCCTCCTATCCCTGCCCCCAGGTCCCTCTCTCCGTCTACCTCTTGTGATTATTTTGTTTCCCTTCTAAATAGGACCAACGCACCACACTTTGGTCTTCCTTCTTGTTGAGCTTCATATGGTCTGTGAGTTGTATCATGGATATTCCAAGATTTTGAGCTAGTATCTACTTATGATCCCTTTTTAAAGTATGATCTCACCATAAAATTCTTATGTATCAGCTAAGCAATAGGAGACAAAATAAACATTCAGAAATCTGCAGTCTTTCTACATGGCAAGTAACTAACTGGTTGATAAAGAAACAAGGGGGGAAATCCCATTTACTGAAGCTTAAAATAATATCTGGAAATAAACATAATTAAGGAAATAAAAGATCTCTACAGTGAAAACTTAGATGCTAAATAAATAATGGAAGATGGAAAAACTTCTCATACTCATTGATCAGCAGATTCAATAGTATACAAGCAGTCATGTATCTGTAAGTAATGTACGGATTCAATACAATCTGTCAAAATCAAAGTTACATGATAAATGTAATATATCACATAGAGAAACAGCTTTGCAATAGATCACAATATTGGCAGTTAGTTCCTTCGAGTTCTTGAAACATGTCATTTCATTCTCTCATAGATCTCCAGGCTGTTTATGGCAGATTTTATGTCATCTTGGTAAATTTGCATGTGTAGATGTCATGACATTTTCCTTACAGCATTTAATATTGTTGCTTTACTTTCTCATTTAAATTTTTCATTTAGTTTTTTCAGACTTATCTTCATTCTTCAAATTATCTGTTATGTGTGTGTTTCGGGGGCAGGATCTACACGTGCACAAGTTCAGTGACTTAAAAATCTGGAAGAGACTGTCCCAGTCCCAGGAACTGAGTATTAGGTCATGGTGAGCCCCCTGTTGTGGATGCTGGGCACCAAACTCAGGTCCTCTGGAAGAGTTGTTTGTACTCTTAACTGCTGAGCCATCTCTGTACTTTTGACACATTAACTACAATATTCTGTGGAGTGATTATTCTCTAGTAATACCTGTTGAGAATTCTAAATGTCTATTTTGCTTGGATATTCATTGATTTCTCTAAATTTGAGGAATTTCTGCCATAATTTAATTAAATAAATTCTATGAGTTTTGTTTTATTTTAGCTGTATCCCGTAGATGGGCTTTCCAAAAGTTTCCCAGATTTCCTGGATGCTGTACTCTCATACACTTGGCTTGTTTCCATGATGTTTGAGTGCAGCAATTTCTAGACCTAATTCATTCATCATCTCTGATGTTATTTCCAGTGCTTCATCATATCTTATAGTGATGCTTTCTATTCAGCTTTTGTTATGATTTCTTGGAGGAGTTGAGTTTTTCTGTTACTCATTATTTCGTCTGATCCTCTGATGCAATGTGCACAACTGTAGGTTTGGATGCCTCTCCTGGTTTACTTTTATATCTTATTGAATAACCTACACTTGAGGACCCAATCTCCAATACCATTGACTGAATACAAAGCTAGCTTTTAAAATAGAAACAACAACCTGTGTAAGATTCAAAAATATACTTTTCAGATCAGTTAAAGCCTATTCATATATTACCAGTGACTATAGACCAGAAAATGAGAAAACTATTATAGAATGTACTGTGAAGTTCAAAATTACTCAAGGATGTGAAATGGCAAATAAATGAAATAAAGAAAAAATGAGACCCAGGATAATAGAGAAGGTTAAATAAATGGAAGGAAGGCTTTAGTAATATGCACCTCCAATCTTTTGCAGGCATATCACTGGATATGGAATTCAAGTTAACCTTTTAGTTTAATAATGTTCTTCATTTATTTTATTGCCACTCAATTAATTTATTGCCTAAAAGTGTCAGTTAATTAATTGTTTACATTTTAGTTCTATAATGATCTGTCAACTTCATGACTTTCTTTAAAATAAATTTTACTGTATATATTTGAGATTTATAGCTTGATATTATGGGACATATGCAAATAGTAAAATCATTGATATATGTAAGTATGCTTTATACTTTATATTTTAATATAAATTAACATATTAATATATTTTTAATATATAAATTTAATATATCAAAGCAAAAATCACATTTTTTCTATCTCATAGCTATGTTTTTGTTTGTTTTGGTAACAAAGAAAAAGACAAAGTGTTCTAATATTTAAAAATTCTGCAGTTTGACATAATTTTATTAACCTTCTAGACTTGTTTATTCCATATGTATGCTGTTTTAGTTGTAAGCTATATATATACAAAATCTCATACATGCACACACACACACACACACACACACACACACACACACACACAAACACACACACACCATGCATTAGAGATTAGAATGGGTTACAGGCTGGTGTATCTAGTCCAAAAATGGCTGTCTCCTGATGAAAAGTTATAAAATTCAATAGTTGTTTGGTCTATAGGCTAGATGTCTCAGATAGCGTATGGCATTGGTTTTTCATTCCTCAGGTACCATCTACTTTGTTTTGAGGATTTCTGTATATTTCTTATGATCTGGTTGGCTGGTGAATCCCATGGAAACAATTGTGTCCACTTCCATGGTTCAGGGATGACAAAATATACCACAACATCTGGCTTATTGAGCATTGTTCTGAGATGTCAAACTTGAATCCTTATGCTTAGAAAATACTTTATTGTCTGTGGTATCACTCAACCCTTTCATATTTCTCTGGTATCCTACCCCAGAATTGTGGACTGTGAACCTGAGTAGTAGTGCCATCACATGCCAGATAAGATCACCTTAGAGCCAAGATCTTTCCAGAACTTGTCTCTGGAAAGTTTTCCCTCAAAAGGATCAGTCATTCCTTAGTGGAACTTTTCAAGGACAGGTGACTCAAGGGAATGAAGATGCAAGGATATTGAACTAGCAAATGGGCCACTGCCAAGGGCATTGCATGACTAGAATGTGTTAACTTCCACTGATTTCTAGTGCATTGTCTATTCTGGGAACTCTTGAAGCAGGTCACATTACAATGTATTCTTTTTTTCCACTTTGAATCTGCTACAGGAAATGGACTTTTTCAGAAAATTTTCTTAAGTGGATACTAGAGGAGGAGACAATTGTTATCAAGAAAAAAAGATAAATCTTAACATTTAACGGTGGAAACTATATTTTTAACTATTTTCTTTAAAGTCAGTTGGACTTAGTAATCTTTATAGTGGTATATGAGGGACTTTGTATTTTTGTATAGTTAACCCAAGAATTTGGTAATGATCTTAGTTTTTATTTTTGATTATATATCTGAACGGTGATTTCATTCTATAAAATAAATAGAAAAGGATCTCTTGAAACAAGAATTTTGATAATTTCCAATTAAAACTGTATGGCTCCCAAACTACTGTATATTAATTATTTTACTATCAACATGAGTGTTGACCAATCAAGGAAGGAAGGTGTTCATTGCCTGGTTTACATCATGTTGGGCGTCATGTCAGCTTTGGTGACATATACTTCCATCTTGTCTAATCAGAGGACTGAATATATAGTTGAGATCTGGGAACAGCTCAAAGGTGGATTTATTTAGGAATTCTCTAAGTGCTGAAACTCTCACCTTTTGCTTTTAATAGTTCATGGACCATTCTATCCCCAAGTTAGTTCTTATTGTGGAGGTTCGTGAACCACTGATGTTAGAAGGAGTTTCCTTTCTATGGGAAGCCAATGAGTTCCCATAGTTTTGTTTTACCCCTTAAAAAAGAATTAGTTTAATTCTATAAAATATCCCTCAGCCCCAAAGAAAATACACTCTCCTTTCTAAATTAACCCAAGTGCTACTAACCCTTCTACAAAGTCAAGAATATGACCACAGATGCTCACAGCCAGCTATTGGATGGAACACAGGGTCCCCAATGGAGGAGCTAGAGAAAGTACCCAAGGAGCTGAAGGGGGCTGCA
>NC_034604.1:35863352-35884198 GCF_900095145.1 Mus pahari
GTGGGGTATAGGAAACTTTTGGGATAGCATTTGAAATGTAAATAAAGAAAATAATAATAAAAAATAAAATAAAATAAAATAAATATATGTTTACATACAAATAAAAAAAAAAAAAGAATATGACCACAGACTACATCTAGAACCTGATACTCTTTCTGAAACTAGTAGGACCTGAGTTTGAATTTATGCTCAGATCAGGGTCAAAAATTTTCGAACAGATGTGGAGTAGAGGGTTTTACAATAATCCAGATATTTTGAAGGCATTGCCACCAAAGCAGGATTGGTAGCATTAACACAAAAGTTTACTGAGGAAAGATGTAGCAAAGATGAAATCACGTTTCTCTTTGTGTATACATGCTTAGTCACTTTCTTGAACATGTCCTCAGATAAATACAGTTTATCTACTTATGAGATTTCTCTACTGTATATGTATAAATGTTTTGCCCACATGTGTATGTGTACCATATGCAGGCCTGGTGGCTGTGGAGGTCAGAAGAGGGAGTTAGGTACCCTGGAACTGGAGTTATGGGTGGTTGTGAGTCAACATGTAGGTTCTGGAAAACAAACTCAGGCCCTCTGAAAGAACAGCAGCTATTCTATTTCACTAAGCTATCTCCACATCCCCTTTATTCTATTCTTTGAATTTTTAAATTTAATTAAAATATAATGACATCAGTTTAACCTCTCCTCCTCCAAACACATGTCTCTGCCCCATACTCTTTTAATAATTTCGGGGTTTATATATACACAAATGCAATCTGCAATTTTTTTTTAATATCTTATGTTGTAAGTATATATTTCTAAGTCTGATTCTTTGGGATTGGATAACAATTTGGGGGCTCATCTCTAGCTCATCTCTCTGTGTTTAAATGCCTGTCGTCCTTCATTTAAAGTTGGGGCCTCATGTGTTTTTATTTATCTACCTTGATGTGTAAACTTGTGTTATTCTTAATAGGGAAACAGTGTTTGTACGCTGTGACACCTCTATTTTATTTTGATCTAGAATTAACTTTCTAGCCTATGAAGACCCAGTTGACTTTTTCTTTTTTCCTTTTTCACTATCACCTTCTGTATAATCACAGAGAATAATACTTTGACCTCTGTCTTTTGAAATCAAGGAGGAAGGTTGTATATCCTGTCTTTTCCAGAGTCAACCTGGGAAGTTTTCTGCAACAATAGAAGTGAGCCAAGTTCTAGAACTGACAGGCGCTTTAGCAGGAATCATACTGAGGTTTAGACTTAGATCTGTGTGTTCCCTTCTCTTGGGGTTCTTGGCACTTTACAGTAGAACATCTTTGGCAGTGTAAATATAAGATTTTTTTTCCCAATTTTTATTAGGTATTTACTTCATATACATTTTAAATGCTATCCCCAAAGTCCCCTATACCCTCCCCCCACTCCCCTACCCACCAACTCCCCCTTCTTGGCCCTGGTGTTCCCCTGTACTGGGGCATATAAAGTTTGCAAAACCAAGGGGCCTCTCTTCCCAATGATAGCTGACTAGGCCATCTTCTTCTACAAATGCAGATAGAGACACGAGCTCTGGGGGTGCTGGTTAGATCATATTGTTGTTCCACCTATAAGGTTGTAGATCCCTTCAGCTCTTTCGGTACTTTCTCTAGCTCCTCCATTGGGGGCACTGTGTTACATTCAATAGCTGGCTGTGAGCATCCACTTCTGTGTTTGCCAGGCACTGGCATAGCTTCACAGGAGACAGCAATATCAGGGTGCTTTCAGCAAAATCTTGCTGGTGTATTCAATAGTCACTGCATTTGGTGGCTGATTATGGGATGGACAACTGTGTGGGGCAGTTTTTGAATGGTCCATCCTTTCGTCTCAGCTCCAAACTTTGACTCTGTAACCCCTTTCATGGGAGTTTTGTTCATAATTCTAAGAAGGGGCGAAGTGTCCACATTTTGGTCTTCCTTCTTCTTGAGTTCCATGTGTTTTACAAATCGGATATTAGTCCAGAAACTTNGAATACCCAAGATACATTTTGCAAAACACAAGAAAACCAAGAAGGATGACCATCGTGTGGATATTTCATTCCTCCTTAGAATAAGGAACAAAATACCCATAAAAGGATATAGGTACAGAGACAAAATTTAGAGCTAAGATGAAAGGATGGACTATCCAGAGCCGGCATTTGTGTTCTCTTAGGGTCTGCATAACATCTGTCCAGGATCTTTTGGATTTTATTGTCTCTGGTGAGAAGTCTGGAGTAATTCTAATAGGCCTGCCTTAGTATTTTACTTGAACATTTTCCCTTACTGCTTTTAATATTCTGTCTGTACTTAGTACTTTTGTTTTTCTGATTTTTATGTGTCGGAAGGAATTTCTCTTCTGGTCCAGTCTATTTGGGGTTCTGTAGGCTTCTTGAATGTTCATGGGTATCTCTTTCTTTAGGTACAGGAAGTTTTCTTCTATAATTTTGTTGATGATATTTGCTGGCCCTTTAAGATGATAATTTTCATTCTCATCTACTCCTATTATCCGTAGATGTGGTCTTCTCATTGTGTCCTGGATTTCCTGGATGTTTTGAGTCAGGATCGTTTTTGCTTTTTTCACTTTCTTTGATTGTTGTGTCCATGTTCCCTATGGAATCTTCTGCACTTGAGATTCTCTCTTCCATCTCTTGTATTCTGTTGCTGATGCTTGCATCTATCGTTCCTGATTTCTTTCCTAGGGTTTCTATCTCCAGAGTTGTCTCCCTTTGGGGTTTCTTTATTCTTTCTACTTCCATTGGTAGTGTTGGTAGCATTTTACTGTAACTCTTTAAGGGATTTTTGAGTTTCCACTTTAAATTCTTCTATCTGTTTACCTGTGATTTCCAGTATTTCTTTCTTAAAGTCCTCCATCACCATCATGAGAAGTGACTTTAGATCCATGTCTTGCTTTTCTGGTGTGATGGTGTATCCAGGACTTGCTATGGTCGGAGAGTTTGGTTCTGATGATGCCAAGTAACCTTGGTTTCTGTTGCTTGTGTTCTTACGCTTGCCTCCTGCTATCTGATTATCTCTAGTGCTTGCTGCCCTCAATATATCTGATTGGAGCCTGTCCTTCCTATAATCCTAGTTGATTGAGGACTTCTCAGAGTCCAGATATCTCTGTGATTCTTTGTCTTGTGGGCTCCTGTGAACCTGAGATTCTGGGTGTGTCTGAGTTCTTGGCAGTCAAGCTCCTCTGAGACACTCAAATACTAGTGTGACCCAGCTCCTGTTATCCTAGGATCCTGTTGTCCAAAGATCCTGGGCATGTTACAGTGCATGGAAGTGGTGTCTCTTTTGAGGACCCTGGAGTTGTATGGTCTGTTTGAAACCAAGGTAAACCTGAACTGATTAAAAGGAACCTGAGCCTCTGGTCGGGAAAGACTCTGGTGTCCTTGTTCCTGCTGTCACAGGCCAGTCACTATTGGATTGGAGCAGATGTTGTGTTCCACTCACCAGTGATCCCAAGATCGTGTGGGCAGTTCTATAGGGACCGTGGGGGTGTCTGCCTACTCTGTGCCCTAGGTGATCTGGTGCTGGTGAAGACCGGAAGGGCTTGTGCCCCTGGTCAGTCTGGTTCTCTGCTGCCCTAGTGCTGTCTCAGGCCCCGTGAGCAATTGGATTGGAGTAGATGTTGTGTTCCACTCACCAGTGATTCTAAGATCGTGTGGGCAGTCCTCGAGGGACCGTTGGGGTGTCTGCCCACTCTGCACCCTAGGTGACCCAGTCAGAGACTGGAAGGGATTTGTGCCCCTGGTCAGGCTGTCCCTCTGCTGCCCTAGTGCTGTCTCAGGTCCTGTGCTCAATTGTATTGGAGCAGATATTGTGTTCCACTCACTAGTGATCCTAAGATCGCGTGGGCAGTCCTCTAGGGACCATGGTCGTGTCTGCCGACTCCACACCCTAGGTGACCCAGTCAGAGACTGGAAGGGATTTGTGCCCCTGGTCAGGCTGTCCCTCTGCTGCCCTAGTGCTGTCTCAGGTCCTGTGCTCAATTGTATTGGAGCAGATATTGTGTTCCACTCACTAGTGATCCTAAGATCGCGTGGGCAGTCCTCTAGGGACCATGGTCGTGTCTGCCGACTCCACACCCTAGGTGACCCAGTCAGAGACTGGAAGGGATTTGTGCCCCTGGTCAGGCTGTCCCTCTGCTGCCCTAGTGCTGTCTCAGGTCCTGTGCTCAATTGTATTGGAGCAGATATTGTGTTCCACTCACTAGTGATCCTAAGATCGCGTGGGCAGTCCTCTAGGGACCATGGTCGTGTCTGCCGACTCCACACCCTAGGTGACCCAGTCAGAGACTGGAAGGGATTTGTGCCCCTGGTCAGGCTGTCCCTCTGCTGCCCTAGTGCTGTCTCAGGTCCTGTGCTCAATTGTATTGGAGCAGATATTGTGTTCCACTCACTAGTGATCCTAAGATCGCGTGGGCAGTCCTCTAGGGAACGTGGGGGTGTCTGCCCACTTCGCGCCCTAGGTGATCCCGTCCTAGTGCAGACCGGAAGGGGCTTGTGCCCCTGGTCAGGCCGGTTCTCTGCTGCCATAGTGCTATCTCAAGCCCCATGTGCAATTGGATTGGAGCAGATGTTGTGTTCCGCTCACCAGTAATCCTAAGATAGCATGGGCAGTCCTATAGGGACCATGGGAGTGTCTGCCCACACTGCACCCTAGGTGACCCGGTGCTGGTGCAGACTGGAAGCTCAATATAAGATTTTGTATCCATAGTCCAATAAAATTTCTATAACGCTTAGCTGACTTTTCTACAGCATCCCTTGTACTTCTGTCTCCTCAGCCTTTCCTCTTTTGCCCCGAATTGGCACACTTAGCCCATCAAAAAGCTGGTACTTTGTATATCTCTGTAAGTGTCATTGTTTCAAAATGTCATCATGAATCTTAGCTATGATTTTGTTTTTAAACTCTTTTCAAACAGATCTGTGTGTGTGTGTGTGTGTATGTGTGTGTGTGTGTGTGTGTGTGTGTGTGTGTGTGTGTGTGTGTGTGTGTGTGTGTGAGAGAGAGAGAGAGAGAGAGAGAGAGAGAGACAGACAGACAGACAGACAGACAGACAGACAGACAGACAGAATGGGGATTTTAGTTGTCAGTGAGGCAAGCCACTCTGTTACAGTTTTCACCTGTATGTTATTTTAGACATTGACGCATTATACATAAAGCTCAAAGCTTTAAGCTTTTTCATGCTTTTTCTAATGCAGAGATGCCTCTCCCCAACTCCATTGTTCCAACTTGGCTCATTCCTATCACCTAAGCATCCCTGTAATCATATATTTTGCAACTATTATAGTGTATTAAAGAACAGTGTGTTTTCTATCTTCATGTTACAGTGGAGTAAAGGATACTTGATGTAAATAAAATGGATTTTATTAGATTCAAGTCATGTTTCCATTATAGGAATTTTCTAGTATAGGAAAGGTACTTCTACAAAATATGATAAATATACTAAATGGTCCATAATATGACATAGTTGTAGTGAGAGACTTGATTGGATAAAAATAGACGAACTACATGCTCTTGGAGACAAAAATTTCACTAACTGCTGATCTAATGGTTCAAATCATAAAAGCATATATAAATGTATTCAGTGATTTACTATAAAGTTTTATAAAGTTTTCAATCATCTACTCACTCAATACTCATTTTGCATCCACTCTTTCCTAGGCATGCAAAATCAGTGATAAATTTTGATTTTAGTAGAAAGGTAAATGAATAAAGAAACACATTATCTTAAAATCTTACAAATGTATTGTAGGTACAGTGACTCCAGAGATAAGCATGTCCTAGCAACTAGTCTATGACTTTGCTGTTTTATATAAAAAGACTATAACCTTCAGTACAGTTAAAAACTTTGAAAAGAGAGTTATCCATGCTCTGATCTTGAGTCTTGGGTATTTTCAAACCTGAGAGGTTTCTTGAATATCCTAAGACAAATATCACTAAAGAGGAAGGAAGAAGTTAACTTAATTTTGCTGAGATTTCAGATATAGGAACTGGGGTCCAGATCTAAGCACTACAGATGGTCATGAGATAGGGGAAAATAGTAGAGTCTCCTCTAAAGCCTTGGGGGGAATACACAGTGCTTGACCATTTATTTTCAGATCCTAGCTGCGTAAGGTACCTGGATTTTTGGCCCACAGAATTGTAAAACCATCAGTTCTGTGGTCTTAAGTTGGTCAATTTGTAGTACCCTTTATAATATCAATATCAAATTAACAATACTAAGACAAGGATAATTCAGATTAGTGAATGGAAAGTGTTGGTATCAGTAGGATGACACTAGGAGTTGGAACACCCAATGATATGTTCAGGGGAGAAAGCTGGTGAAGGAGTTAATAAACAATGGTGAAACCATTAGTCCTGTGAGCACCTCAAAGAATGTGAACCAATGGCTAATTGAGAAGCAAGACATGTGTGTTGGAGGAGAGGAGTAGAAGACGAGTGCTTCATAAATCAAGGCACTTGAGATTGTAGATGGTGTGGGATGAGATGAGGCATTGTGGGTACTGGAAGATGTTTTAGATTTTATTCATTCCTTATAGAGGACTTTTCGAAGGAGAATGGTCTACCTTTATCTGAATTCTTAACCCCATGCTCCCAGAAATTGGTTTATTAGACTTATGAAGGATTGTGGGGATCTGCACTTTAGTAACCATTCGTATTAGTTCCAACGCAAGCAGCTGCTTTGGAATGAGCACTGCTAAGTGTCTGTTAACACTTTTGAGACATTTACACTGGGTTATATGTGTATGTATCCAAACCCCTCTTTTTTCTTCCTTGAAGACACTATCCAAGAATGTCAACTTCAAAATCACATTATGTTTTTGGATTTTACTCATTGCGATGAGCCTAAGTCAGTACATAAGAAAAGCATTTCAGTACATATGTGTTTAATTGAATGGAACAAGAGTGGTGCAATGTAAATTCTAGGTCATCACTTTTCCATGCTAAATATATATGTGTATGTATTGAATCTGTACTTTTAATGGTGCTGTGGAATTTTATATGTTCATATCTTCTCACCATGTCTTTTAGTATGATATTTTCACAATTAACAGGAAGAAAATCTCATTCTTTGAGAAACAAATGAATTCCTTGTTTGAGTTGGGTGTAAAAATTGGAGAACACATGAATAGAAAGGTTAGGCAAAGGAAAGTAAGTATCTCAAGTAATACAAAAGTAGAAGCACAATTTAGGGAACTGCCCCAATTTTGGTCATCACGGAATCTGAAGATGTCTTTATAAGCATTTATAAGGTTAGAACTTTGGCACTGTGGACAGAGCCATCATACCTGGTTTGATGTCTTCTT
Organism: Mus pahari; assembly: GCF_900095145.1. Classification (NCBI taxonomy): domain Eukaryota; kingdom Metazoa; phylum Chordata; class Mammalia; order Rodentia; family Muridae; genus Mus; species Mus pahari. The sequence goes on from NC_034604.1 coordinate 35,870,656, forward strand.
CCATGATAATTCCTCAGAATTCTCATATTTATCCAATGCAAATGTCATTGATCATTCATCAATGAGGACCAGCAAGAAAGCATAGAAAGGAAGCCTGACATCTTTTAAATTGTTTTAAAATTATTTCTTTTATTTTTTGAAATTATAATATAATTATATTATTTCCCCTTCCTTTTCCACCTCCAAACCTTTCAAATATTCCTCATTACTCTCATTCAAATTCATTGGCTCTTTTTTCATTAATTGTTGTTTAACACACACACATACACATTTATAAATACATACATATACCCTGCTAAGTCTATAGAATGTTTCTTACATATATGTTTTGAAGGTTGGCCATTTGGAATTGTATAGCCAATTGGTGTGCTCCTCCATTGGGAAGACTAAATATCTCTCACCTTTATCACTTAATTCATGGCATTTGCTGTGATTTAAAGCCAGGAATCTTCCTTTCAAATTGAGTCTTTCTGGCCTCATAACTGCATGTGTCTGTGACAACTGGTCATCTCCAGGAAAGCTTCATATTTTACTAGACTCCCTGTTCTAGGTTGTAGATTACCTCTGATCTCATGTAGAACTCACTTTTCAACTAGTCTCGGTTTTCATCTATAGCAACTTTTTATGTTGTCCATGTACTTTTTCAGACAAATTCCTTTTGTGTCACACCATTATATAAAAATATAGATGAGTGTACTTATGTAATTTTCCTGAGGATGTATCTAGCCATAAGATAACTGCATTAATTGTTTAGATAAATTCCATGTTTCTGGACACTTTATCTTTTGAATTAAACTAACCTTAATCTGTTGATGTATTCCTTTTATGGGTGGCAGCTATATGATTAGAGGATTTAATTATAGTCAAAATCTCCATTTTTAGCCTATCTACAAACTTATTAATCAACCTGTGTTCCCTGCCACTCAGTTCACACATCCACTTTCACTGCACCTTAGTGTGCAACACACCATGAAACAGACTGCACTTTCCCAGTTAACTCTACTCCTATAAAGTACAACTGTGGGTAAGCTCTAAGCCCTAAGCTCACATTCACAAAAAGAGCCTGCATTTTTGGGTGGTGACAGGGAAGGGGACAGCAGCAAAGAACGACAAACACCCTGAATGCCTCTAAGAGCATTGTGAGATGATTTCTCCTCCTTTATAGTTTTACTGATATCCCAGAGTGGAATTCAGATGTTGTATTTTTTTTTTATTGCTCTGCAAATTTCTGGCTATGTCTACTGTACATCATATTCAGTCCTTTCAAGGATACCAGTTTGTAATAGTTTTCTCATCAGTTTGTTCACTTACAGCATACAGAGTGCATGTTTTTCTCAGTCTGCAGATAACAAACTCTGATTCATATCCAAAGAATAATTGTCTCACCAAAATATATATACCATACCAATTAGAATTAGACCACAATTTAAGCTAACAAGTTTATTCCGCCATTGGCTGTGTTCCTTTGGAAATTATAGGGCTCACACTTCGATGACTGCATGTGATGGTTTTCTCTGTGTTGGTAGATTCACATCGGTTGTATGTTATCATTCTCCTGTCCTTGTAACTCAATAAAACAGCCTTTCCCCTTGGGAATGAGAACCTAATTAAACACATACCTCCTGCTCAGATTGCCACCTTGAGTTCGAGACAGAATCGTGTCACTTAATGTGCAAGTAGGAAGGTCACTGAACCTCAAATTGGCCATCTTTCATCTTTGAAAAGAAAAAAATAAATACTTAAGTTGCCTTCTAGCTATGAAATTCTGAAACTCTCTAATTGCTTAAAAATGAATCATTTAATCTTTCTGTAAGTAATTAATATCAGGAAAGCCTCTAGACAAAATAGTTTATTTTAACAAGATAAATTTTCTTTTTAATTTGATTCTTTTTACAAATAACATATAAAGCAATAGACTTCTTTATGAAATATTCATGCTATTGGGGGGATTGCTTCTTCCTTCTGCCCCATTTCCCCGCTTTCTGTCACTGCCCTGCTTGCAATCTTCTGACCTGAGTAGTCCCTCTTTTTCCTGTTACATCTATTTTTTTAAAAAAAGATTTTGTTTGTTGTTGTTGTCCCTATAACATTTTTTCTTTCCTCTCTCCAAACCATGTATACCACCACTTTGCTTTCTCTTTCAAATTCAGTTTGTTGTTTTTAACAAAATCTCAATCATTTAATTTTACCAGTATAGACTTGGAAGCCAGAGGCTGAGATGGAAGCCTGCTAGCTCAGAGGGGCAGAGAAAGTACCCAGCTGGTTTTCTTTCTCAACTGACATCCAAAAAGAAAGTTCTTCTTCATGCTGTTTCAAAACCCCTTCAAACTGAATGTCCATCTTGTCTATTTCCTGTGTGTCTTTTGGTCTGTTCCCCTGACTTCCTCTTACTCTCTGTGATTTTCTTTATCCCCTATGCTCATTCAGTGACAACTGGCTGCTTACTCACCTCTTGACTTTATTTAATTCTGTTTACAATAAACAGAAAGCTATTTGATTAATTGTGTGTGCTAGGGCTGAGCCAACTAGAAGCAGGGTTTTCCAGCAAAAAAAAAAAAAAAAAAAACATAATATCAAGGTTCACAGTATGATCACATATCCTGCATCACATCACCCCTTTTGCCTAAAGAAAAGGAAGCACTTAAGCTCTAACACAGTAAAACTACAATAACAAAGGTATTTCTGCCAAGTTTTCCACACTGTCCAGCATAGTTTTATTTTGCAGTTTTAGGATTAAATATTTTTAGTTCAAAGTTCTGTAAAATATTCATGTTAGTTTCAGATGAACTCAGCAATCTGAATGTCCTGAGCAGTGTGTAGTCTAAAGCTGATCTTCGGGTTGTCAGCATAGTGGCAATTCTGGCTAAGTAGAACACACCTGTCAACCCAAACGTGTCTACTGTTTGCATAGAACCTGGTGGAAGAAGAGACATGGGGCAGTCTTTCCCAGTAGTTAGTTACCAGAATCCAGGTGGATTTGTCACTAAAGGATGCCCTGACCCCAGAACCTTCTTGGAGACCTCCAAGCTTCTTGTTAGGAATGATAGAAAAGTCAAACATTTTAAATGGTCTATTCAGCAGATCTCAAAGGTTTGAGGACCACAATCTATTAAGTATATTCAAGGCACAGAATCATAGTAGACTTTAGACTCAAAGCTGAATACATGTACAGGAAGCTAGATGGAGCTTATTTGCATAATAATGATTCTGTGTGACTGTTAGTAACATGACAGAACATATACATACTAATAATAGATTTTGAGATAATATTTGTACCTTAAAAACTTTTAAAGAATCAAATGAAAATCAAAGATTATGGGATTAACAGCAATAGAATACTTTCTCTGCCCCCCCCCCATCCCATAGTAGGTGGCTCTTCTGTTATAAGACAGAGTTTTGTATTTTCATTTTACAAGCATGCATAGGTTTAAAGAAGGAGCCATGCTCCAACCCAAAAGTGAGTTTTACTTTTTAATTGAATTGGGACCATATAAAGACCATTCGCTATTTATGTCTGTAGAGGGCCACTGAGACAAGCAGGAAGTGGATTATATCACTTGGCCAATTTACTTTTTTTCTTGGGACATTATCTTTTGATAATCTGTCCTTTTCTTCACATGTTTCCCATGTCCAGTAGTCACTGCATTTCTCAGTTGGATGCTTTTATTTTCATGGAAAGATAAAAACAAAATTCTGTCCCATCCCTAACTCTGAGGAGTTCCTTTTTTGGTCAATTATAATTTTGTAGGGCAAAATATTTTTTGGTAATAGCAAAATAATCATCTTTCAATTGAAATAAAAAAAATTGAAAATTTGAAAATAAAGTATACATTAGTATGTGTGGATAAATATACCTATATTCCCTCCTCTCTTTACATATAAATTCAAGGTTTAAGTGTATTTATTTTTCAATCATAAAAGGCACTTACTTTGTGCCTACCTTTTAGAAGCGGCTTTTAAGCTTAAATTATACTAATTCCCATGTGCCACCCTCTGTCTCCCAAGTGTTGGTATTAAAATTAAAATTAAAATTAAAATTTTGAACCATTGCATGGGTATGGATTCCTTTGTTTGTTTGTTTGTTTGTTTGTTTGTTGTTTTCTTCCAATTTTTATTAGGTATTTACTTCAGTTACATTTCAAATGCTATCCCAAAAGTTTCCCCCCCCACTCCCCTACACACCCACTCCCAATTCTTGGTGTTCCCCTGTACTGGGGTACATAGAGTTTGCAAGACCAAAGGGCCTCTCTTCTCAGTGATGGCTGACTGAGCCATCTTCTTCTACATATGCAGCTAGAGAAACGAGCTCTGGGGGTACTGGTTAGTTCATATTGTTGTTCCACCTACAGTGTTGTAGACTCCTTCAGTTCCTTGGGTACTTTCTTTAGCTCCTCCATTGGGGAGCCTGTGTTCTATCTAATAGCTGACTGTGAGCATCCACTTCTGTGTTTGCCAGGAACTGGCATAGCCTCAAAAGAGACAGCTATATCAGGGTCCCTTCAGCAAAATCTTTTTAGTAGGATTGTCCTGGTTTAATTTGGTTCTCCATTTCCCATTCTTTTTAGTGTTATGGGTAAACTTTCAAGTTTTTTGGATGTGTCATCTACCATTCTTGCTGACTTATTCTGAATTTGTTCTCTGGCAAATTTTAATATTCTAGTATTATTTAAACATGATACCAATATGTCCATGCCTTCATTATTGTCAAATATTTTTTATGTCTTACCTGTATGAGCTACCTGAAATTTTCTGTCTTTGCTAAGTTTTTCTAGGTTTTGCCATTTCAATTCATGCCCCACTACTAGATATCTTTGTCATTTATTTACCAGCTAGGGGGTTTCTATTCTGATGCCAATATAGCTATATCATTGCATATGCTCCATGAATCGGAGAAGATAGAAATTTTCGTTTGCTTTCTCAATTTATTATCTTATAGCCAACAGAGCTGTGCTGATTTTGTGGTTCCTTCCTAGGTATTGGTCATTTCACCTCCTAGCCTATAAGTTGCTTCTTTCCATTAATTTTGGTTCTACCAGTGGTTGATGAACTATCAGTAAACCATGCGTTAGTCAAATGTGACTGTTACATTGGTCCCCACAATTCAATAGATGCCTCTTTTGGTGAGAGGTGAACAGTTTAGAGATGGGGATTATAGGCAACTGATCTATGTTCTCAGTGTGAGAAGGCACAGACCCTTTGCTATCATATCCTGTTCATGAAGAAATTCAGATAGGTACCAGGTCCACTGTAACACCTTTCCTTCTATGGCTAAGTCTGAAAAGGGCTCTGCCTTTGAACAGATCCAATCCATCATTATAAGATGCACCCTGTGACCATAGTGAAATTGGCAATGGCTGAGTATAAGGTTCTGCATGGCTCCTAAAATGTTCAGATTTGTTCCTCAGTCAGAATACTTATTCTCCCTATATGGAAAGCTTTTGCAATTGAAGCCAACAAGCAAATATCAGTGGACTTCTTTTTGCTTCATAAAGAGTCCCCAGTTGCTAATTCACCAATAAATATGACATCCATAATTAGAGTATCATCTGGTTCAATATTGGTCAGACTTATGCATGGAGATGAGTTTAATGGCATTCACAAAAGCTGCTCTTTGTTCCTGTCCCCATCATAAATTAACTGCCTTTCTAGTAAATCTTTAGAGGGTTCTTACAATAATTTATAAATATGACATGTGATTTCTCTCCTAATTAAATGTATTAATTAGGAGCTGTGTTTGAGTTTTGTCTCTGAGTGGTGGGATTAAAGATTTTTGCCATCACCACATTGGTCACTGTAACTCTAGACTTTAGAAAACAACTAATTTATAGAGATCCACTGGGATTGAAGGCATGGGCTACAGTTGCCTTGCTCAAATATTTAATCTTAGCTCCAAACCATTTCTACTCTTAGGGATTTAGAAAACAAATTTAAACTGCAGTAACCCTTAGAATTTACTTAAGACAATTAAATGTCTTAATTGTGTTTTTAATACCAACCAACCAAAATATCCCTTTTTTAAGAAGAATACTCAATAGCTATAGTCCAAGATGACATGCACCATTGACAATCTACAGTGTAACATTCTAACATGGAATTAAGATATGTGGTTTGAGAAAAAAAGTACTTTTTTTTTTAACATTTCACCCCAGTAAGGCAAGTATCCCTTGGGTAAATTATCATTTGAAAATATTATTTCTTTTATTTTTATTTTTTCCATGCCTGATCAGATGAAAGGTATTTGATAGGTTAGTTTCTTGTGGAAATCCTCAAACAGCCCAGGCTATTACCAAGACAGTACATTGCCATCCACAAACTGATAGCAAAGCCCAATTGTTAAAGACAATACCTGTACAACTCATTGAACACGGAGAGGTTGAGTTGGTGCCTATATAGAACCATCGCTCACATCTTCTAGTGTCTTTGGTACAGGTATTTACTCTGCAGGCTACCAAGGGAGGAATATAAACCTCAATCCAGCCACAAAATCTTTTGATCCATAATACCATTTTGACTGAAAAGCATGCTAGGGCAATAGTGGCACAAAACCTGAAGGGGTAACCAACCGAAGTCTGATAGAACCTCTGCCCGACAGGGACGGGGTGACCAGGAGCCAGAGACTGGGTTAGTCAGAGGCCCAGGTTAAAACAGAATTCTCCTATAAAATGAAACAGTGCTAAAATGATTCCTGATGATATTCTGCTGTACTTACAGATTAGTCCCTTGTTCAGCCATCATCGGAGAAGCTTCCTCCTGCAGTAGATGGGAACAAACAGAATGAGCCACAACCAGACATTTCATAGAAAAAGAGAGCTTGGAACTCACAGGTCTAAATGGCATGCCTCCATCAAATCTCTCCCCACAGAACTCAGGCAACCCTGCAGAAAAGGATGCAGAAAAAGTGTAAGAGTCAGGTGGGATGGAGAACAAGGCCATCTAACATAACTGAGTAAGACTCATAGAAACTCACAGAGATGGAAGTAGCCAGCACAGGGCTGACCCCAGTCTGTACCAGATCCCCTGCAGATGCATTATAACTTAGTGCATAGTGGTTTTTGTTACTCCTGAGGGTGTGAACGAGTGGGTCTCTGTTTTGTTTTTGTTGTTGTTGTTGTTGTTGTTTTTGGTTTGTTTGTTTGGTTTTTTTTTTTGCCTGCTTTTAGACTGTTTTCCTTCTGCCTGTTTGCTTTGTCTACTTTCTATGTGATGGTTTTTGTTTTCTCTTTTTAATTTTTATTTTGTTAAGTTTTGTTGTTATTTATTCAAAGCCCCCTCCCCCTGTCTCTCTGACTGTCCTAAGTTGTTTATTTGGTGTGAATTTTACAAACATTATGTGTATTAGGGGTAACAGTGGATCTGCAGAGTGTTACACCTTCTCTAGGCTGCAGGGTGAGAACCACCAATAGTGTGACCTTTTCTTTTCTAATGAGAGGCAGAGTGAATCTGAATAGGAACAACAGTAGGGACGAACTTAAAGCAATAGAAAAAGAAGAAAATGTAATCAAGGTGTATCATATAAGAAAAGATTCCAAAAGAGAAAAATTAAAATAAAAACCTGTCTCAGCTTTCCCTTCTCGTGGGAAAGTCAGTGCTGTCCTGAGCCAGGGAGACTAATTGTTCTAAGTGCACATGTTAAGAATCCTACCAGGTTAAACATATAGTTTTTCACATGCATCTGAATACAGGAGTCTCTTAAGTGTTTTCTGGATTTCTCACAAAAGGAATTGTCCTTGTACTGTTTTTATTATTTTATTTTACATCTTGTAGGGAAAATCGAGGTATGGATATTTTATGCTGACATTAGTCCGGTACACCCATAAATCTTCAATTGTATTGGTTCTTAAGGGCTGGGACTACATACAATTTACTTCTGCATCTCCTAGTTCCCCCATAGTCAATCAACATCAAATATTTGATGGTTGTATATTCATAGCATTCAAACTAGAGATAACGTGGACAGTAGTACACAGTTGGAGAACCAATTGTTTTCTTAGGCAACAGGAGGCTCTGTTTGAATAACTTCAGAGAGACACTGGCATCCTTCTGCTGTCTTTCCAAGTTCATTCATGAAAGAAACAAAACAGAACTCATGAAGTCTTCAGGCTGGTATAACAGGAGAGACTCAAGTGGGGTTTATAGTTTACATACTCACATCACTGACGTCTTTTTCAGTTACAAAGCTCCAGTATTGTTTTGCCAGGGATGCATAGCTATCCTGTTCTTCCCTCCCTTTTTCTTTATGCTTAAAAGTGCTGCACTCTGTGAATTTAAGAGCCGATCAGAAATCTCCCTGCTAATTAGAAGAGTAACAGATCTGCGAGTGAACACGACCTTGAGTGTTGCTCTTTCTGATGTAGCAAGGCATGTCTCAAGTCTGGAATAATTAGGACATGTGAGAAAGGCCTCAGAATGTTTGAGTACAAAATGTACTTCAAAGGTAAATTTAGTATTCAGAGATCATTATTCCAGATCCCCAGCTGTGAGAGAACAAGGCTTCCTGCAACTCCACTGTTAACAGATGTCTGATAAATACTTACTAATAATTGAAATAGTAACCACAGTGCTGAAATTACCCTTTAAGAATAACCACTTGTGAATTTTTCTATACTCATTTATTGTTGTGCATCTTAATGGGTCTGTGTAACACTTAGAATGGATGGGCTGAATGAAGAAATTGAGAACCAAAAAAAAAAAAAACCTCCTTAAAAATAGGATACCTGGTGGGAGATTAATTTTTGCCTCTAAAAATTAGTATCTACACTGTGTATCTAGTTAAGGATTGGGGGAAAATATGATTTTGAGAGTAAACATATATTTAAAATATGTTCTTTGTTGTTGTTTACATGGAAAGGAGTTGACATACGATAGTGACACAGTGTCGTCCCCAGGAGCAGCTCTTCCTCACTCTGCAGCATGATTTCAGGTAAAGTGGCTCTAGCCTGTGTTTGATTCAGCTAAAATGTTTACTGACCTTCTTGCTCAAAATCCTTAGCCAACTCACCTGCCCTACACACATTTAGAAACTGGTATTTTCTCCTTATAGTATGAGTAGAGTAAATGGATGGTTCGATTCTATGAAAAATTTAAAACACGAATAAGAATAGCATAATGTGTTCATCCTATAACAGATCAAGGGGCTACAAATTGGTAAGGAAGAAGTCAAATTATCATTATTTGCAGATGATATATGGTATACATAAGTGACCCTAAAAAGTCCACCAGAGAACTCCTAAACCTTTGTGGACGTTGTACATCGTGGTGCGCACTAGGCTCCGCACCACGATGTACAACGTCCACAAGCAGATGAAGATAGCATTTTCAACAAATGGTGCTGGCACAACTGGCGGCTATCAAGTAGAAGAATGAGAATCGATCCATTCTTATCTCCTTGTACAAAGCTCAAGTCTAAGTGGATCAAAGACCTCCACATAAAACCAGAGACACTGAAATTGATAGAGGAGAAAGTGGGGAAAAACCTCAAAGATATGGGCACAGGGAAAAAATTCCTCAACAGAACACCAATGGCTTGTGCTGTAAAATCAAGAATTGACAAATGGGACCTCATAAAACTGCAAAGCTTTTGTAAGACAAAAGACACTGTCAACAAGACAAAAAGGCCACCAACAGATTGGGAAAGGATTTTTACCAATCCTAAATCAGATAGAGGACTTATATCCAATATATACAAAGAGCTCAAGAAACTGGACTCCAAAAACTCAAATAAACCCATTAAAAAATGGGGTACAGAGCTAAATAAAGAACTCTCAACTGAGGAATATCGAATGGTTGAGAAACACCTGAAAAAATGTTCAACATCCTTAGCCATCAGGGAAATGCAAATCAAAACAACCCTGAGATTCCATCTCACACCAGTCAGAATGGCCAAGATTAAAGATTCAGGTGACAGCAGATGCTGGCGAGGTTGTGGAGAAATAGGAACACTCCTCCATTGCTGGTGGGATTGCAAGCTTGTTCAACCACTCTGGAAATCAGTCTGGCGGTTCCTCAGAAAATTAGACATAGTACTACAGGAGGATCCTGCTATACCTCTTCTGGGCATATACCCAGAAGATCTTCCAACTGGTAATAAGGACACNTGCTCCACTATGTTCATAGCAGCCTTATTTATAATAGCCAGAAGCTGGAAAGAACCCAGATGTCCCTCAATAGAGGAATGGATACAGAAACTGTGGTACATTTACACAATGGAGTACTACTCAGCCATTAAAAACAACGAATTTATGAAATTCTTGGGCAAATGGATGTATTTGGAGGATATCATCCTTAGTGAGTTAACCCAATCACAAAAGAAGTCACTAGATATGTACTCACTGATAAGCGGATATTAGCCTAGAAACTTGGAATATCCAAGACACATTATGGAAAACAGAAGAAAATCAAGAAGGATGACCACTGGGTGGATACTTCATTCCTCCTTAGAATAAGGAACATAACTCTCATGAAAGGTTATAGGTACAGAGACAAAATTTAGAGCTAAGATGAAAGGATGGACTATCCAGAGAGTACCCCATTCGGGAGTCCATCCCATCATCAGCCACCAAACCTAGATACTAATGCTCATGCCAGCAAGNTACTGCTGAAGGGACCCTGATATTGCGGCCTCTTGTGAGGCTATGCCAGTGCCTGGTAAACACCGAAATGGATGCTCACAGCCAGCTACTGGATGGAACACAGGGTCCCCAATGGAGGAACTAGAGAAAGTACCCAANTACCTGAAGGGGGCTGAAACCCTGTAGGTGGAACAACAACAGGAACTAACCAGTACCCCCTGGGTTTGTGTTTCTAGCTGCATATGTAGCAGAAGATGACCTAATCGGCCATCAGTGGGAATAGAGGCTCCTTGGTCTTCCAAACTCTATATGACCTAGCACAAGGCAAGGCCTGGGCCAAGTAGTGGGAGTGGGTGGGAAGGGAAACAGAGGTGGGGGGAGGGGTATGGGAAACTTTCAGGATAGCATTTGAAATGTAAATAAAGAAAATAATAATAAAAAAAGAATTTTAAAAATATTTTCATTGTGTATGCTCACTATACATGGTCGCATGTTATGAAAGTCCACTTTTTGACAAGTATGCACTTGAGACTTCAAAATCATCTAAGAATATATCTGGAGATGTAGTTCAGTGGCTAAGTACGTGTGCTACTGTTGCAGAGGGCTCAGGTTTGATGCTGAGCATCCTCATTGGGTTACTAACAACTTCCTCTAAACCCAGCTCTAGGGCATCCAATGTGGCAGTGTACACACCCACACAAGGAGATGGTAAAATGACTGAGAGGATGAAGTTGGCTGCTGCCAAGCCAGAGGATCTGAGTTTGATCTTTGAAACTTATGTGATAGAAGCAGACATCAAATCCCTGAAATCTGTCCTCTTACATCTTCATGCACACAAGTGCATAATAAGCCAAGTGTTAAAAAGTTTAAAATGATAACATGAGAGTCTGACAATTTTGTTAAATGTGTTTATTTTGGATTATTGTTTCCACAAGACCACCTTTACGAAACATTTACATTTTAATAGATATCACAAGTAGTAATACACTACAAGAGAACTGACCTATGAATAAATAATATAACTTGTACAAGGTCAGAAAATCTGTACCTTGTAAAGACTGACACCTAAGCGTCTCTCGAGGGAAATGTTCTCATCCCTACTGTATAATACGCAGCTTCCATTGCTTGAGCTATACTGTAAAGTTGGAGAAGATAGTCAAGTAAAACATTTGCCCTTTCACCCACTAAAACAATAGTGATGCAAAAATTATTTCTACTTGTCCATGAGGTTTTGAATTGCATCAATGGCCTCGAATGAGAAGAGCCAGCCAGATGCAAGGCAAATGCCATCTTGGGAAAAGAGGTTCCATTAACCCTAGCGATTCAACCTGTTTGTATTTTAGAAGTAAAATCACTATAAATCAACACATTCCTCACAAGGTCACCTAGCATGACAGTAACTACCACACGACACCCTAGTACATCTAATTAAGCAGAATACTTTATTGGTAAGAGCTGTTCTAGGACCAGTTCTCTGCAAGGGTGAAGTCAATGCAGCTAGTGTAAAGCAACAGCTGTGGATTGCTAGGCTTATTAAAAGGAAGAGAGTGCTAATGCATGAAAATTATCTTGATATTACTGTATTTTTTATTATTTTAAAGATCTCAACATATAAAATCAATGTCAGCATAAATATTTGAATAATACTAATTGCTCCTCTTCAACTTTAATTATAAATAACCCAAGACTGAATAGATTCCCATTTTCCCATGCCAGTTTTAGAGAGAGAAATATGTCTAAACCTTTTTCTATCCATGGAAATAACCTATGGATCATTTGTTCAAATAAGAGCTCAAAAAGAAATTCTGAACTTTTTTTCTAAAAATTAACCTGTGAGTATATTATTTATCATGGCATTTAGGGACTTTTGAAGACCTTGAAAGAAAATCTGTAAATTCTGACATTAATACACAGAAAAATCAATTTGATGAATGCAGGCTTTGGATTCATTTTATTTTAGGGTGAAAAATATATGTGAGATATGAGTTTGAGAGTTTTATTAATCCTTTGATCCTTGGGTTGCAAAGGCTGACACTCTTCCATTAGGCATTTCAGAAATTAGAGTGAGGGACAATCTGTCATTAAGCCTCTCGCCATGGACCTTTCCAGCAGTGGCCCAGTGATCGATACAATATGACCTAGTGGAAGGCTCCTGCCAGGGCTGTCCTCATACTGTGACTGGAAAGAATACAAATCTAGCATGACAGTTTTGTATGATTGCTTTTCTTGTTTTGTCCTGAAATTTGATGTTCTTCGAGCATCCTGTAGTCTACCATGTCAGAACTTTATTTTGCTACTTTATGTATTTATTCTGTGTGATACTATATTATAGAGATCAAACAACTCAAATATCCATATGATCACAAAGATTAGGATTGAAATAAGTTAAATTTAGCTTGTTGGAGTCTAACCGAAAATAGAAGCAGTTTAATCTCTCAATTCCTACATGTATAAAGCCCATTCATCTCAAAATTAAGGAAACAGTGCATGTTGTAAACCAAACCTTTTCTTAGTATTTGGAATATCGCTTTTTTATACTGTGAGATTAATCTAATGATGCTTCATAGATGCAGCAATGACTTGGTAATGAGATATTGATTCTTAAAATTACAATGTGGCTAATGTCATATTTTCAGTCCATATTAATGCTCCATTAACCTAATTAATATAATAACAATGGGTACAAGTTTTAGAGTCAATAATTAATCATAATCAGCACTGTTCCCATAGCAGTCCATAGGTATCATGTGATCCTTTAGAAACCAGAGGGACTTTCCAAGCAACTAAAGTAAACTCTTTTCTTGTCATGTCAGTGCTACAGCATGATGAGGTATGCTGAAACATTAAGATGGACTGCATTTCATTTGTATAAGGACATCTCTTACCTCTGCCTCTGTCTCTGTCTCTGTCTCTCTCTGTCTCTCTCTGTCTCTCTCTGTCTCTCTCTGTCTCTCTCTCTCTCTCTCTCTCTCTCT
>NC_034604.1:35884351-35897706 GCF_900095145.1 Mus pahari
CTTCCTTTTCTCTTACCCTCTTTCCTTCCCTCCCTACTCCTCTCTTCTCTTCTGTTCCACTTATCCACCCCTCGCTCTTTTCTATTATTTATTTATTTTATGTATACATACACTGTAGCTGTCTTCAGTCACACCAGAAGAGGGCATCAGATCCATTACAGGTGGTTGTAGGCCACCATGTTGTTGCTGGGAATTGAATTTAGGACCTATGGAAGAGTAGTCAGTGCTCTTAACCTCTGAGCCATCTCTCCAGTCCCCCACCCCCAATTTTTGGTGCCTTCAGTCTATAACACATCATTTTCTTTGTTCTAAGTGGTTCACTTCTTTGAGAAATAGATGAGTTCTAAGTGACCCTCTAAGATCTTTTATATTTGTAAAACATCTTATTTTGAGAGAATGTCAGAAAGAAAGTGATTTCACATATTACTTTTTTCTCTTAATAGTCACATGCCTGTAACTTCAGTTTTTGGCACCATTTCCTTCCTCTTAATCAGACATTATGTAAAGTTATCACTTGGAGGACATTCTGATGTAGATGTGTATCTGGGGCCCAAAGGGAAGGCTGACTCTCAGCAATTCTTCATCTTTCCCACAAAAAGTATTCCTTTGGATCTCCTTGTATGATGCAATAATGCCCAAATCCCTTCATTCAAGTGAAAATGTATGGTGATAATAGTCCTCTCAAACCCATAAGGGATGGTTTACAGCCATAAGTTGCCCTCTTCCTTCTCACTGCCTAGGATCACTGTGTTTCCCTTGCTCCCACCCCCTGCCGCCCTCCGTGATCATGTACCTCTATTTCTTTCTTTCACTGCCTTCAATGGAAGCTTTGTGAAAGGCATATGCTCTTATGCAAGCACTCAGATTAAGTCCCTTCTCAAGCTTGCCAGTCTGTGGTAGGCCCAAATATTCTCTCTGTACTTCCAAGCCAAAATGACCCACTCTTTGGGGATGCACGCCTTGTGGCCACAGTTTTAGAAGTCTCATCTTCCCAACCCATTTCGTTTTTCTCTGAGCATACTACAGCTGAACTTTAAAATAAAACAAGATTTCCATGCCAAAAAAGAATCTGTTCAATTCCTTCTCTTTGCACTAAGAATCTAGCAGAGCCTTTCATCATTGGATGATAGAGTCTGTACTCCATATAAGTCTCAATGTTCTTCCTCAGCTTGCATATTTGTCTTTATCTCAAAAGTCTCTTAGCTGAGGTGACACACTATTCTAAGCATGTCACAACACATCAGAGTGTGGAAAGAAGCTTCAAGCGGATTAACAATATTTTACATGTACATACACCTCAATGAGATAGTTGTGTTTATTAAAATTTTTAGCATAGTTTAATCTAAAAGAACTCAAAATAAATACTTTAATGGGACAGTTTCTAGATAACAGGAATAGGCAACTCACTAGCTCAGTTCCACTAGTCATACAAGCTTTCTCACCACATTATCACCAAAATTAGAGACTATTTAGTGTCTTGCAGTATTTTTAAGTACTTAAGATGAATACATGGAAAAGGCAATATTAGTCAATATTCTTCCCTCAAAGATTTTAATTTTTTTAAAAATTTAGTCTGTGTGTTTGTGTGTGTGTGTGTGTGTGTGTGTGTGTGTGTGTGTGTGTGTACACGCATAAGTGCACATGAACTCACAGGAATCTGCTTCCCTCTTCCATACTTTGGGTCTTGAGCTATAACTTGAATCATCAGACTTGACTGTAAGCACTCATATCCTCAATGCCATCTTGGTGATCTGTCTTCATAGATTTTAATGTCAAATATGACAAGAATGCCAAGATAAGCAAGAACTCAGTGGAAAAAGGAAGATAGTGTAGTGATGTCTATAAAGATTCTCTGCACTGATTGATTCTAGTATTTACTGTGCTTCATCAGATGGTATTCATATGTGGCTACACAGCATTTTGGTTTTACATTATTGTTATCGAAGAGCAGGGTTTTAAGTTTAATCTTAATTGATTTAAGATTAATAGCCACCAGTGACTAGTGACTATTTTACTTGGCAATACGGAGTCAGGGGTCAGTTCCTCGAGTGTGAATGTTAATTTTCCTGGACTTGATATGAAAAAGACTGTTTAAGGAAGTGATCTTTTGACAGCATGAGTAAGTGAGGTGAAGAACTGACCCCTTCAGATGTGGGGTTGGGTAGGATGACCTGTGAAAAGAAGGCAGTATACACTCGAGGTGAACAACTGGAGTTGCACTGGAGGAAATACAGTTCCTGTGCTGCATTTGGAACTCAGAGAAAGAAAGGATGCCATTTGAGTGTAGCTTTGGAAAGCTGGCTTCAAGATTGCCAACGATTTAACACTGACATTAATGTTCCTTCCCAAATTGTCACTTGGCTGATTTTTGTGCACTATTATGGCCTAAGTTAAAATCCAAAACATTGGTGCACATCTTCACTGAACTCAGAGCACATAACTATCTGAAGACACCTGGCCACTTATTAAATTTACCATCACTTAAACTGTGAGATTGTGAGGTTGTTTGGAAAAGCGAAAGGACATTACTAGCCTTGTTCAGTATCATCCCTCAGTTTGGAGGACAGCTACAGGTATGTGCTAGATATTTAAACAATCCTGGTAACAGGAGAATGAAATTCACCCTTACATTTTACTCCTTAAGAGATAACTCCTCCAATTTCTTAGCTCAAATAAATAAGGATTTTTTAATGGTATGTTTGCAAAGATATCCTGTAAACTTCTTATTACATTCATCTTAATTGTAACTTCTTTGTAGTGTCTGTCTTCCCATCAAAGCTGGAGTGGTTTCTTAAAGATCTGGGTGTCATAGTTCCCAATCTGTCCAGTGTGTTCCTTAGCTATGCTAGTTTGCCTTGAATTCCCTAATTCCCATTGACAACTTGGAAATCCCTATACCCCTGGGAACTAGTCAATGATGGACAAATTGGTTGTCCTAAGCATTTAAATCTATATAACACTGAGTGATATTTATTTAGCTAAACCAACAGCACAAGCACACTTATACCTATGGTTTGTACTATTGGCTCAAAAGTTAAGTGGTCCAGTTGGAGGCTCTTTCTGCAACAACAGGAAGTTAGAAATGGCATTTTTCTTACAAATTTGTTTGAGCACTAAGTAAGGGTTTTGTTGCTGTTGTTCTCTAGGGATTTTTCAAGCAAGTGTTATACACCGGCCAGTTTTCTTAGCTGAACCTGAGTGTTAATATCAGCATGGAATCTTAGACTGATTTAATCACATAGTCCCCAGTAAGGCCAAAATGAGGGACATTGTTTGTTTGTTTGTTTGTTTTTGGAAAGATGGTAGTTTCATACCATCTCTGATGCTCCCACTTTACCTTATACACTGGTTCAATATTGTGGATCTCAGTGTATCCCAGACTCTGGGACTCACCATCTATGAAACTCTTTAAAATTCATTCTTAGCACTCATAGGATAAGGACAGTGACTCTAGATATCATATGGGCTGTTGACAAAGACCAAATTAGATGACATCTGTAAATCATTTGTCAAGGCACCTGCTTTCTGTGATTGTGGCAGTAGTGTGTGGTTTGGTGATTTACTTATAAAGTGGAGTTAAACATCCATTTGGAACAGTTACATCATACCGTCTTTCATTTAGTAGTATTTACTAAGCAGTAGATTCTTTACTTTGATGTAAATCCCAGGAAAATGCAGAAGAAATCGAAGGCAACTTTCATCTCCTTGCTATTAAGACAGCACCAGGGTAGAAAGGGCACCTAAGAAAAGCTACTTAGTTTAAGGATGCTTGCTGTGCATCTGCTGGGTCACTGCTGATAAAAGCAAGATCCTAATCTAGTGGAAGATACATTCCAGTGCGGAGATTGGTAACACTCAGTAGACTTAATAGAGATGTTCTTATAAGGGAACGGATTAAGAGACTAAGTGCAGTTTGAAATGTGGAGTTTGGTTATGCGAGAGAAAATGCTTTTTGAATTAATACTCTGCTTAGAGAATCTCCTGCGCAATTTATAAAATTGAAGTCTTATGTTTGAATATCAGATCTGTTCACTCTGTACCTTGGAATGGGTAAAAGATTCAAAAGATATTCCAAGTACAGCCTCACAGATGAAAAATAGCAAGGTAGATTTCTTAGCTCACTAATACTGGTATTGAACACTTATTAGGTGCTTATTCAGTGTTTGTGTTAGCATCGTGTTTTGTGTTAGCTAATAGTGAAGGGTTTACACAAAGTATTCAGAACAAGGTGAACAAAGCTGCTCGGGTACCAGCATTTCTCCTTCCTCTATCACAGCTGGGACAGAGGCCATTCACAGCTCCTAACAAGTGTTCAGAGAACCTTAGAGCCCTTCTCAAACGTCTCCTTCAATCAGCTTTCGAGATGAAGCCTGTTTTCAGGACAGAGACTGTCTCTCACATCAAAAGCAGAATTACTGCCAAGCATGTCCTGCCATTCAGGAACAGGGGTCCCATTTTCATCTGTCCTTTATATTTTAATTCTTTGTATCTTATATTTGTCTCCATGGGTCACTTGCTATAGGATATTAGACAATGAGCTGTTGTTGGTCGGTGCAGATTACTATTCACTGTGACTATAAAAACAGAGCACACCCATATTCAATGATCTGTACCACAGATAGAGGACGTCAAAGAATAACCCTGCAATTAATATCTGATGATTTGAACACAGTTCAATGTCCGTGTGGCCCAGCATACCATCCATCAATTCATCTGACCTTGCAATATTGTAATTTCTCTCTGATAATTCCAGACCTAGAGGGCTTTTGCCTCTTAAAGGATGTTTACAGTATTGTTGCCTTTGTGCATGGAATTTTCTTCTCATCCATAAATTGCTTCTTTCATCCTCATTCTATTGAATAAAAAAAGCAAACAGACCAACTCCTAAATGTACTTCCTAAGTGGCATGTTAAATTGCAGTGGTCCTATTCTCTGTAAAGAATCATTTAAGATGGATAGTGCAGTTTATTTTTTATTTATTTTTTATTTTTTTATTATTGATTCAGGAGCTTGAGGCTTTTAAAGGCAATATGAAAAACTAAATGTATGAAAGCCAATTGCTTTGGAAAGAGAAAAATTTGCATCATCATTGAAAAAAATCTTGATGGAAAGGAGAGAGAGAGAGAGAGAGAGAGAGAGAGAGAGAGAGAGAGAAGCTTTTTCTGGGCTGAGATGAAGTATTCCATTTCAGGAGAAAAAAGGATTTACCATTGAAAAGCAAATTGTATTACATAAAGATCACATCTGTGAAGTGAACTAAGTCTCTGTTGAAACTCTTACCTTACCTCCTGTAAGCCAGACAATAGTGTTCTAACCGTGAATGCAGGTGCCTCTGGCCTGTATTCCCCTAGTCACACGTGGCCACTCTATGTGGGAACAAATCCAGAAATTATTCTTTGTGGAGGCTGCAGGCAGGGTAGGGGAAGAACACCAGAGAATATTTTGAGAGAGCCTGCATGATCCCAGCGGAATAGGCTTGTAAGGCAAAATCAGCAAGACCTAATTGCATCCTTGTGGGACTCATGGAGCAGTGCTCAAGATATGTGAACTAGAAATACAGTCAGCTAATAATGACACATACAAAATACACTCTCAGCTTGAAAGAAAGGGAAGGAGAAATGGAGGGTTACATACATAGAAGAGAGAACAAAGGGACCAGGCAAGGCTGGCAGTCTAGGGCTACTAGACGTACTGGGAGTTGGGAGGCTTCAAACCTGGTTTGGCTTCTCTCATCAGATTGATTTTTGTTTGTTTGTTTTTGTTTTTTGTTTTGTTTTGGTTTTGAGGAGGAGTGTCATTTCATCACAAGTCTAAGTTTTCCCTTTAGAACAGAGGTGTATAGATTTTACTATCATTTAAATCTGTCATTATGTGTCTGTTGGCCCATGTTTGTATGTATGTATGTATGTATGTATGTATGTATGTATGTATGTATCTGCCTATCTATCTGTCTATCTCTATCTATCTATCTATCTATCTATCTATCTATCTATCTATCAATCATCTATTTATCTGTCTATTTGTCTATCATCTGTCTGCCTGTCTAGATATCTATCTATATTTATATTTATATGCATGTATAGACACATATACATATACACACACAGACACAGACACAGACACACACACACACACACACACACACACACACACACACACACACACGCGCGCGCGCGCGCGCGCCCTTGGGAAGAACAGTATTCCTGGTAAAAGGTCTCCCTAAATTAAAAAAAAAATAACCCAAAGAAACAAAAACAACAAAACAAAACAAAACAAAACAGAAATCTCATTACAGCAACCTTTCCCTAGCAGTCAAATTATCACTCACAGCACTCATTTGGAATACAGCTTTGTCAGGCTCTAAGGCTCTGTTGTCTGATCATGGCCATTTTATTATCAGGGACTATAAAAGGAATTTAAATGCCACATTCATTCTCTACTTCAGTGTTTTCAACCACAGCATCATTTCATCCTCTCTAGGATTCTCACACTATTGCTGGGGCTTTATTTGCTTGTTTCTTTGTTTTTTATAGTGTTTGGGATAAACTAAAGAATATAATTTGGGTCTATGTAGCTATGATAAGGGACATGTATGTATTCAGTGATGTTTATTTGAATTTCTTAATCCACAGAAAGAACAAGGAAGCAATGACCATGGTATTCTGTTGCAGTAGACGTTATGGAAGGGAACCATCTTTACTGATCAGAAAAGATTTATTTTTCAATCTTTAAGTGAAATGACCAACACTTGAGTATGAAGACACACTGCCTGTGACTCTAAACAATGGTATTAAAAGAAAATATCTCTACAAGGTTAATGGTGCTTTACATATAAAAGGGCGACTATTTTATATTCTTTCATTTTGGCAATCACATTGACAACCCAAGACAATTGGAGAAAACAGTCTGAAGGAGAGTTGTGCTGTGATGGAAAATGCTCAGGGCATTGTTCATGAACATTCTTAAAAACTTTCCTGTCACATCTGGCACCAATACCACCATCAGTTTTGTATTCGCAGATGGCTTTTTATAACATTCCTCTAGTGTATCAGCTCTAATTTTTAAATCACATTAATTTTAATTTTGCAAATGTAATTAACTACCAGTTTAAGGAGGCTTGATATGAAACATTAAAAGACGTAAAAGAGTGGGCATATGCTTATTTAGAATGATACCAGTACAATACTTACTAGATAAAAAAGGGAATTAGAGAGAGGACAAGGAGAAAGAAGGTGGGAGGGAGGGACGGAGGGAGAGAGTGGGGGATTTTGTTCAGAGAAATATAGTGTCTTTAGTGGCTGATGGATGTGACAACCCAAGGGGTGTGGTCTCACCTCTTCCTTCTAACAGTCAGCATTGCTTCCTTCTATGGTTGTTATTTTATTTAGCTTTGTTCTCTTGCAACATCATTCTGATTTGGAACAGAGCCACTAGAAGCCTAAAGTATTATAGCTTATAATCCAAGACTGATACTTTTACCTGTTATCAGGAATTTTGGATTAGTGTTTGATTTTCCACCTGGGCAGTGTGTGTGTGTGTGTGTGTGTGTTTATTTTTCTGTTCTTTTTCTTTCTCTTCTTTCTTTTCCTTCTTTCTTTTTTTGTGTGATTAACCATGTAGCTGAGATTGATAGAACTATACAGAGTATAGCATTAGAGTGTGTAGTGGTGAAGGTGAATTAGTTAAACCAATTTGGATCTCAGCAGGTCACTCTTACAGACAACCCCCAGAGTAATCTGCATTCATGAATGAAACACAAACACACACACACACACACACACACACACACCAGTTAATATTTATATGCTTTGCTTAACTCAATAACTGGACATTTCTCCCCAGAGTTAAAAAATACCCCCCTCTGGTATACCTGAATTAACAACCTCCAAATCTACATTTAAAAAATATATTTTATGTTTTTATTAGATATTTTATTTACATTTCAAATGTTATCCCCTTTCCTAGTTTCCCCTCCAAAAATCCCCTATCCTCTCCCCCTCCCGCCTGCTCCCCAACCCACCCACTCCCACTTCCTGACCTAGGCATTCCCCTATACTGGGGCACAGAACCTTCACAGGACCAAGGGCCTCTCCTCCTTGATGGCCTACTAGGCCATCCTCAGCTACATATGCAGCTAGAGCCATGAGTTTCTCCGTGTGTTTTCTTTGATTTGTGGATTAGTCCCATGGAGCTCTGGGGTTACTGGATAGCTCATATTGTTGTTCCTCCTAGGGTGCTGCAAACCCCTACAGTTCCTTTGGTATTATTTCTAGCTCCTTCATTGGGGACCCCGTGCTCCATCTAATGGATGACTGTGAGCATCCACTTCTGTATTAGTCAGGCATTGGTAGAGCCTCTCAGGAGAAAGCTATATCAGTCTCCTGTTAGCAAGCACTTGTTGGTATCTGCAATAGTATCTGGGTTTGGTGGTTGTTTATGGGATGGATCCCCAGGTGGGGCAGGCTCTGGATGGTCATGCCTTCAGTCCCTCCCTCGAACTTTGTCTCTGTAACTACTTTCATGGGTATTTTGTTCTCCCTTCTAAGAAGGATCAAGGTGTCCACACTTTGGTCTTCCTTCTTCTTGAGTTTCATGTGCTTTGCAAATTGTATCTTGGGTATTCTGAGCTTCTGGGCTAATATCCACTTATAAGTAAGTGCATATCATGTGTGTTCTTTTGTGATTGGGTTACCTCACTCAGGATGATATCCTCCAGATCCATCCATTTGTCAAAGAATTTCATGAATTCAGTGTTTTTAATAGCTGAGTAGTAGTAACCCATTGTTTAAATGTACCACATTTTCTGTATTCATTCCTCTGATGAGGGCCGTCTCAGTTCTTTCAGTTTCTCTCTATTATAAGTAAGGCTGCTGTGAACATAGTCAAGCATGTGACTTTATTACAAGTTGGAGCATCATCGTATATGCCAAGGAGTAGTATTGCTGGATCTTCCAGTAGAACTGGGTCATATTTTCTGAGGAACTGCCACACTGATTTCCAGAGTGGTTGTACCAGCTTGCACTCCCACCAGCAATGGAGGAGTGTTCCCCTTTCTCCCAATCCTCCCCAGCATCTGCTGGCACCTGAGATTTTGATCTTAGCCATTCTGACTGGTGTGAGATGAAATCTCAGGGTTGTATTGATTTGCATTTCCCTGATGATTAGGGATGTTGAACATTTTTTAGGTGCTTCTCAGCCATTCAGTATTCCTCAGTTGAGAATTCTTTGTTTAGCTCTGTACCCCATGTTTTAAATAGGGTTATTTGGTTTTCAGGAGTCCAACTCCTTGAGTTCTTTATATCTATTGGATATTAGTCCCCTATTGAATTTAAGATTGGTAAAGATCTTTGCCTAATCTGTTGGTTGCCATTTTGCCTTATTGACAGTGTCCTTTGATTTACAGAAGCTTTACAATTTTATGAGGTCCCATTCTTGATCTCAAAGCACAGGCCAATGCTCTTCCGTTCAGGAAATTTTCCCCTGTGCCCATATCTTTGTGGCTAGTTACCACTTTCTCCTCTATAAGTTTGAGTGTCTCTGGTTTTATGTGGAGTTCCTTAATCCCCTTAGACTTGAGCTTTGTACAAGGAGATAAGAATGGATCAATTTGCATTCTTCTACATGCTAATCACCAGTTGAGCCAGCACCATTTGTTGAAAATGCTGTTTTCTTTCCACTGGATAGATTTAGCTCCTTTTTCAAAGATCAAGTGAGCATAAGTATGTGGGTTCATTTCCGGGTTCTCGATTCTATTCCATTGATCTGCCTGTCGATGGCTGTACTTGTACTAAGCAGTTTTTATCACAATTGCTCTGTAGTACAGCTTGAGGTCAGGCATGGTGATTCCCCCAGAGGTTCTTGTATTGTTGAGAATAGTTTTTGCTATCCTATGTTTTTTGTTGTTCCAGATGAATTTGCAAATTGCTCTTTCTAACTCTGTGAAGAATTGAGTTGGAATTTTGATGGGGATTACATTGAATCTGTAGATTGCTTTTGGCAAGATAGCCATTTTTACTATATCAATCCTGCCAATCCATGAGATGGGAGATCTTTCCATCTTCTGAGATCGCTTTTGATTTCTTTCTTCAGAGACTTGAAGTTCTTGTCATACAGATCTTTCACTTCCTTAGTTAAAGTCACACCAAGGTATTTTATATTATTTGTGACAATTTTGAAGGCTGTTGTTTCACTAATTTCTTTCTCAGCCCATTTATCCTGTGTGTAGAGAAAAGCCACTGATTTGTTTCAGTTAATTTTCTATCTAGCTATTTCACTGAAGTTGTTTATCAGGTTAACAGTTCTCTGGTGGATTTTTTGGGGGGGTCACTTAAATATACTATCATATCTACAAATAGTGATATTTTGACATCTTGCTTTTCCAATTGTTATTCCTTTCATCTCCTTTTGTTTTCTAATTGCTCTGGCTAGAACTTCAAGTACTATATTGAATAGGTAGGGACTGAGTGGTCAGCCTTGTCTAGTCCCTCATTTTAGTGGGATTGCTTCAAGTTTCTCTTCATTTTGGCTACTGGTTTGCTGTAGACTGCTTTTATTATGTTTAGATATGGTGCTTGAATTCCTGATCTTTCCAAGACTTTTATCATAAATGGGTGTTGGATTTTGTCAAATGCTTTCTCAGCATTTAATGAGATGAACTTGTGGTTATTGTCTTTGAGATTGTTTATATACTGGATTGAGTTGATGGATTTCTGTATATTGAACCATCCTTGCATCCCTGGGATGAAGCCTATTTGATGATGATAGATGATCATTTTGATGTATTCTTGGATTCGGTCTGCGAGGATTTTATTGAGTATTGCATCAATACTGATATGCATCAATATTCATCAGGGAAATTGGTCTGAAGTTCTCTTTCTTTGATGGGTCTTTGTGTTGTTTAGGTATCAGAGTAATTGTGGCTTCATAGAATAAATTAGGTAGAGTACCTTCTGTTTCTATTTTGTGGAATAGTTTGAGGAATATTGGAATTAATTCCTCTTTAAAGGTCTGATAGAACGGTGCACTAAACCCATCAGGTCCTGGGCTTTTTTTTTTTGGTTGGGAGACTATTAATGTCTGTTTCTATTTCTTTAGGGGATATGGACTATTTCTGATGGGACTATATATCTGATCCTGATTTAACTTTACGTGGTATCTGTCTAGAAAACTGTGCATTTCATCCAGATTTTCCAGTTATGCTGAGTATAGGCTTTTATAGTAGGATCTGATTATTTTTGGATTTCCTCAGATTTTTTGTTTTGTCTGCCATTTCATTTCTGATTTTGTAAGTTAGTATACTGTCCCTGTGCCCTCTAGTGAGTCTGGCTAAGAGTTTATCTATCTTGATGATTTTCTCAAAGTACCAGCTCCTGGTTTGATTGATTCTTTGTATAGTTCTTTTTGTTTAATTGATTGCAGCCCTGAGTTTGATTATTTCCTGTCTTCTACTCCTCTTGGGTGAATTTGCTTCCCTTTATTCTAGAGATTTTAGGTATGTGGTCAAGCTACTCATGTGTGGTTTCTCCAGATTCTTTTTGTAGGCACTCGGATCTATGAATTTTCCTCTTAGGACTGCTTTCATTGTGTCCCATAAGTTTGCATATGTTTTTGCTTCATTTTCATTAAACTCTAAAAAGTCTTTCTTTATTTATTTCTTCCTTGACTAAGGTATCATTGAGTAGAGTGTTGTTCAGGTTCCATATGTATATGGGCTTTCTATTATTTATATTGTTATTGAAGATCAGCCTTAGTTTGTGGTGATCTGATAGGATGCATGGGATTATTTCAATATTTTTGTATTGGTTGAGGCCTGTTTTGTTTTTGTTTTTTTTTTTTAACCGATTATGTGGTCACTTTTGGAGAAGGTACCATGAGGTGCTGAAAAAAAGGTATATCCTTTTGTTTTATGATAAAATGGTCCATAGATATAGGTTAATTCCATTTGTTTCAAAACTTCTGTTAGTTTTACTGTGTCTCTGTTTAGTTTCTCTTTCCAGGATCTGTCTATTGATGAATGTTGGGTGTTGAAGTCTCCCGCTATTATTATGTGAATTGAGAGTTCATCTTGATAAACTTTACCTTTGATGAACAAGAAGTGTCCCTCCTTACCTTTTTTGATAACTTTAGGTTGAAGGTCGTTTTTATTTGATATTGGAATGGCTACTCCAGCTTGTTTCTTGGGACCATTTTCTTGGAAAATTGTTNTCCAGCCTTTTACTCTGAGGTAGTGTCTGTGTTTGTCACTGAGGTGGGTTTCCTGTATGCAGCAAAATATTGGCTCCTGTTTATGTACACAGTCTGTTAGTCTATGTCTTTTTATTTCTGAATTGAGTCTATTCATATTAAGAGATATTATGGAAAAGTCATTGTTGCTTCCTGTTATTTTTGTTGTTAGAGATGGAATTTTGTTCATGTGGCTATCTTCATTTAGGTTTGTTGAAAGATTACTTTCTTGCTTTTGTCTAGAGGGTAGTTTCCCTTCTTGTGTTAGAGTTTTCCCTTTATTATCCTTTGAAGGACTGGATTTGTGGAAAGATATTATGTAAATTTGGTTTTGGCATGAAATACCTTGGTTTCTCAATCTATGGTAATTGAGAGTTTTGCTGGATATAGTAGTCTGGGCTGGCATTTGTGCTCTCTTAATGTCTGTATGATATCTGCCCAGGATCTTCTGGCTTTCATATTCTCTGGTGAGAAGTCTGGTATAATTCTGGTAGGTCTGCCGTTATATGTTACTTGGCCTTTTTCGCTTACTGATTTTAATATTCTATTTCTTTTCTGCATTTGTTGTTTTGATTATTATGTGGCAGGAGGAATTTCTTTTCTGGTCCAAACTATTTGGTCTTCTGTAGGCTTCTTGTATGTTCATGGGCATCTCTTTCTGTAGGTTGGGGAAGTTTTCTCCTATAATTTTGTTGAAGATGTTTACTGGCTCTTTAAGTTTGAAATCTTCCTTCCTATCTATACCTATTATCCTTAGGTTTGGTCTTTTCATTTTGTCTTGGATTTCCTTGATATTCTGGGTTAGTATCTTTTTGCATTGCAAATTTTCTCTGATTGTTGTCAGTGTTTTCTATGGTATCTTCTGCACCTGAGATTCTCTCTTCTCTCTTGGTATTCTGTTGGTTATGCTTGCATCTATGGCTCCTGAGTTCTTTCCTAAGTTTTCTGTTTCCAGAGTTGTTTCCCTTTGTGATTTCTTTATTGTTTCTACTTCTGTTTTTAGATCTTGTGTCTTATTCAGGGTTTCTATTCCTGCACAAACATCATGACCAAGAAGCAAGTTGGGGAGGAAAGGGTTTATTTGGTTTACATTTCCATACTGCTGTTGATCACCAAAGGATTCAGGACTGGAA
>NC_034604.1:35898516-35915358 GCF_900095145.1 Mus pahari
ATCCAATAGATGACAATGAGCATCCACTTCTGTATTTCTCAGGCACTGGCATAGCCTCACAAGAGACAGCTATATCAGGGTCCTTTCAGCAAAATCTTGCTGGCATGTACAATAGAGTCTGCGTTTGGTGGCTGATTACGATATGAGTCTCCAGGTGGCACAGTCTCTGGATGGCCTATCCTTTCATCTCAGCTCCAAACTTTGTCTCTGTAACTCCTTCCTTGGGTATTTTGTTCCTTAATCTAAGGACGAATGAAGTATCCACTCTTTTGTCTTCCTTCTTCTTGATTTTCTTGTGTTTTGCAAATTGTATCTTGGGTATTTTAAGTTTCTGAGTTAATATCCAATTATCAGTGAGTGCATATCAAGTGAGTTCTTTTGTGATTGGGTTACCTTACTCAGGATAATATCCTCCAGATACATCCATTTGACGAAGAATTTCATAAATTCATTGTTTTTAATAGCTGAGTAGTACTCATTGTGTAAATATACCACATTTTCTGTATCCATTCCTATGTTGAGGGACATCTGGGTTCTTTCCAGCTTCTGGCTATTATAAATAAGGCTGCTATGAACATAGTAAAGCATGTGTCCTTATTATCAGTTGGAACATCTTCTGAGTATATGCCCAGGAGAGGTATTGCTGGATCTGCTGGTAGTACTATGCCTAATTTTCTGAGGAACCGCCAGACTGTTGCTGCTGTTCTTAAACTTGCCTCCTGCCATCTGATTATCTCAAGTGTTCCCTGTCTTCAATATATCTTATTGGAGTCTGTCCTTCCCTGTAATCTCAACTGAGTCAGAACTACCCACAGTCCAGCTTTCTTTGTGATCCTGTGATTCTGGGATCCTGTGATGCTGAGATCCTGGGTCTGTCAGTGTTCTTGGCAGTCAAGCTTCCTTTGATACCCTGAGATCCTGATGTGACCAAGCTCCTAGTATCTTGGGATTATAAGATCCTGAGTATGTTAGAGCATCTGGAAATGGTAGCTCCTCTGGGGACCATGGGGTTGTCCGCTGAGTTCTAAACCAAGGTAGACCAGTGCTGACTGGAATGAAAGTGAGCCACTGATTGGGCAGGGTTCCTGTTTCTGTGCTCCAGCTGTCCCCAGGCAGCCTGTTTCAGTTGAAACAGGTGTTCTGTTCCACTCACCAGTAAATCTAAGATCCTGGGCATGCTAGGGCCCCAGCAGGTGGAGAGTCCTTTGGAGACCATGGGACTGCTCACAGAGTTCGAGCCCAAGGTGGCCTAGTGCTGGTGCAGCCCAAATCTACATTTCATCTTTGTTGCCATCTTACCTTCTTATCAGCTCCCTACCCCATGGTAGGGCTGCTTTTAATTTATACTTCATTTCAGCTGTCTTCCCCTCTTCTCCTTTATGTATGGTCCATCCTATACCCATCTCATGGCACTTTCCTATCTCCTTTTCTAGCCCAAGCCGGGAATTCTAAAAGTCACACCTCTCTCTTCTCTGACCAGCCAGTAGCTATTGGTGTATTTATTTACCAATTATAACAAAGTAGGGTCAGGGTCCCTCCGTGTCTTACATGCAGACAATTACATAACTACATAAATTACAAAGATTAATATATAATTAATATCCAGTCGATCATATTTGTCAATTAGATAAAGTTCTCTACAATCTATTCTAACTAAAGAGCTAATAATTCTATATGTGGATTGTGTTCTGATTTTAGCTTGTATTACCATCTGAAAACCATCCTTTTAAATCTATATCATCTTTCTCAATGCTTAATAACTTGAGTTTTATTGTGAGACTATAGCTAGTCTTGAGCCCCATCATAAATCTGAGAAGGAATATAATATTACCTGAATATATAGGAAACACAACACATAGCCTCTAAAACTTAAACAAACTGTAGAGACAGCTGACTACCTGGGACAGTCCCAAATTTCTTATAATGTTGGAGCATCTGTCTTCAGTCTTCTGGCCCAGAACCATCTGAAAGACCTTGAAATGAAGCAGGAATAATGAATAACTAGTTTGCTTTGTCTTGGGAGAACTAAAGTGTCATCTGTCCTACATCCTGTGTCCTTTCCTGGACAGTATTTTTTTTTGTCTGTAGAATAATAGCACAATTATTGTACCATGACTACCTTGCACTAACTGAAGCAACTCTATATGAAGGTTTTGATGCTCAGATTCTCCTTTGATGGGGGAAATGGGGATGCTGTCAGGAGCAGACATGTCTTCTTGTCAGATGACTTTTTTCATAATGAAATAATATTAAATGTCACATTCTGTGGATTTCTGATGTTTTAAAAGACTATCGATCTATGTAAAGTAATCTGAACTGTTAAATCTTAACTACTCTTAGACATTTCTATTTGAGTAACATTGAAAACATTTTATTATAATTTAACTGGAATATAATTTAACTATAAGTTTACAGTCGGGCCCTTAACTTGTGTTCTTTAATCATTCTAAACAGCTTGTAATAGCAACTATTAGAAAAACTGAGTATAAGCCTTGTATTCTTAAATGAACTGCACAGGTACAATGCCTATCTAAGAGTAACAGTATTAATATCAAAATTTGCATCAGTATAGAAATTTATACCAATGATAACCTTGAGCCTTTATTAACATAAATTCTGTACCAATGTAAGAAATTATAACTATAATTTGTATCAGTTATATAGATTTCTATCAATGTAAGATTATGGCTACACAATGCTTTGTTCAAGAAAAGAATTTGTAATCAATCCCATCTTTTTCCTTTTCAGTTCAAAATTATGACCATTTCCAAATTATCCCTTAAAATGACAATGTATCTATAATATATATATATATATATATATATATATATATATATTATAATAATAGCTATAATAAATAAAATAGCTATAAAATAGCTATAACCCAGACCCAATGGATCAGAATGATGAATCTCTATGGCTTCTTCCTGTTTAATAGAGGCTATAAGAAATTTTAAAGGGGTGAAGAGGGATAGGAAAATTAGAAAAATTGGTTAGATTTAAGAAAGCTAGCTTTAGCCTCTGTTATCAGTCTCTGTATGCTAGGAAGGCTCAGGGTTTGACTGAAGTTTTGACTGGGTCTGTCTGAAAGGTTGAATGAAGAGATCATGTGGAATCATCAGAAATTCCTAAAGGTGTTTGGAAGCAATTTTCTGGAAACAGTTTCAGGAGATAGGGGGCTGGAACAGCAGGTCATTTCATCCTCCCAAGGATGAATCTTGCCGAAGCTTTGCATTCTCTAATACATGAATCTCACAAGCAAAATTTTAGTACTATTAAGATATTCATATGGATTATGCTAAGTACACGGATCAGTTAAGGATGAATTTTGTCCCTTCTTTGAGCAGGTGAAAGACAAGTATGTTTTTATTATTTAATTTGACCAATAACATTATAATAAACCTTCGTTCATGCCATGTGAAGGAGGGCATGATGAATCTTAAGGATTCCATAACCGTCAATAGTTATTATCTAAATTTAGAGTTTAGTGTAAAAATGAAAGTTAGTTGACCAGACAAACAGGGCGCCTGCACTACACATAGACAGTTGTTTGTGAGTTTCTGTGTTCTCACAAAGTNTTTGATGCTGTAGGTGACAAGGAATGAAACAGTAAATAAATTCAGGTGAAGGAATGAACATAAACCGTGGCTCAAGTGTGAGGACAACAGAGCATCTCTTCAGAAAATTAAAGTAACGGTACTGGAAGCTAAGAGGGTGGAGTAAAGTAATTTCCTTTCATCACTTGAGCCAACTNATCAGACTATTAGCTGTTCAGAGGGAGAGATGACCAAATTAGGCCAAAGCATCCAAACAGAATAGTACAGCACATTCTCTTCATGGAGAAAACTGGATCACTCTCTTTCTTCAACTCTCCCTCTCACCCTCTTGTCATTTTCTTCAAACANATGTGAATCAGGCTTACTTGGATGGCAGTATGCAGAATGCTGTTTCTAGAAACGATCCTTGACACATGTAAACCCCAAGGAACCATGAAGTTCAAATAGTCCAATATTAGAGTCAAGGTTCTTAATATTATATTGTCAATGTTTGGTTGACATCAGCCAAACAGCATCTGCAGTCTCCTCCTCTTAAGATGATGCTGAGGATAGGAGTGGCTATGGAAGATGAAGATCTGGATGCTTGTGAAAGCTGAAAACCTGGAGTGGGTGAATAAAAGCATTTCAGTCTGTCTCGTTAAAAACAGCTTTAAAGGCCCCATTACTTAAGCAAGTTGCCACTGTTAGTGCTATTATGTCCTTTCTCAGAAATGTTGTTGCTCCTAATTTGAAACAAGTGCTTTCTTTAGGGCTAATTAAACAGATGAATGACACCTCCCAGGACCTCATGGTTACTATGTTCCATGCACAACGAAGTTAGAGATGCTGTGTATGATGGCAGGAGATTTATGCTTACATAAAAAATAACCTTCTAAATTCCATCTTTATTTTGTTCATCATGTTTTTCTGATCTGTTGACCAACATTTGTAGGTTAAAATCTCTACTTCATGACTTCAGGAACTGCAAGTTTATTATTGTTTCTCACCATCCAGGGAGGGACAATAGATATCATTTCTTTGTAGCAGTGAGAGGGTGAAATGGGAAACCACTCTTAAGAATTCTTGAGGCTGAATGAACTGTTCTCAGAATCTTTGTTTTATAAAAAGTCCTCTGGCTATTTCTATATTGAGGTCCAAAGGTGTCATATTTAGGCAGGAAACCAGAGCAGGCTTTAATTCACACACAGTGACAATGACTTCAGCAATTATTTTCCCTCACAGGCAACTAATGTCCTTTAATCCAGAACAGTAGGAATTTAAAGGATTGTGATATTGGTGACATTGTACCAAAGCAGAGTGATGCTGGATTGAGATTCACATAGCTGGAAAGCCTCAAGCAACCTTTCTGGGCCTCATTTTCCAGACATGTCTGCCCCACAGGACAAAATTGGTAACAGTATCAATCATAGTTGAAATACTTCTAGATCATAGGCTGTTAAAAAGATTCCTCATGATACCCTATTCCAAATTCCATGCATCTTGATTTTTATATCAAGTCCTTTGACAACCCATCTGGTTCTCACAGAATCCAAGATAGAACAGTAGCACACCACAAAATAGCAACTATTATTAGATCAAAGTGATATTGCATGCAATTAACATATTTAAAATACATACCAAAGAGCACAATGCTTGGAAAACATCATCTGGTGATTTGTGAGAGTTTCCATCCACCCTTCTTAGTTATCCCTAAAATTAGGCCCTAATCTACCTTATACAAAGGGACTAGGTATGCCTGTTAAATGTGGCTGTGTGGGTCTTAAATAGTATTTGTGTCTCAGTTATACAGTTTTTGCTATAAATGTTCCTGTAGTGATTTATTAGGCAAATTGAATTTATTGACTCTTCTTTCACAGTTTATAATGTTTTATCATTTAACTATGGTCATAGCTAAGGACAGCTTAAATCTTGACTCCAGACTAAATAGCATTTACGTGTAGTGAGTTTGTCTCAAGACAACAACCTGCTTTTATTCTACAGACTGGCAAAGGCCCTTTGAACTCCTTTGGGAAAACATGTTCTTTCATCAAAAAGCCTACCCGCCCAAGGGACTCACCCCTTATCTCTGAATGATGAACTTGGACTAAGAGATCTTTAATGTCTCATTTAAACCTATGCCCATGTGTTTTAGAGGAAATGAATTTCCTCCCTAAAGACTAATAAGAAAAAAATGATGACTTCTGCTGCTAGACTTATCCACTCTCATCACAGTAGGCAATTTATGCCAGGCCCTAGTAGTTAGAACTCATTCTTCCTTCTCGCCACCCGGGGAGAGCTGTAGGGATGTCACACATGTAGTAGACTGGAGCAATAGCTGGTATTCCTCCTGTGATGCTTGTTCAGAGACCTTTATTATAGCAGGCTGCTTACATGTACCACAGTTAAAGCATTCTTGTGAGGGTGAAATCATTGCACCTACTTTGTGATGCTAAGACTCTCCAAAAGAACCAAGAGCATAGCCACTGTTATAGATGGGTTTCTTCCTCCCTGATGTTCTCTATAATTACACTGTTCTATTGAGCTTTATTATTGGCTGATTTACTCAGCACCTCGGTCCTGAGTCTGCTCCTTACCTTGATTTGTCCAGGAGAAGAAAGGAATTTGACAGAGAGTTTCTTGTCCAGGGTAAGGATATTATCTTTGTCTCTCTAGCACAGACTATATTGTATTTGCACGATGTCTTTCCTGGGATTGGATACCAGAATGGTTTTCTTCATTGATATATTTGATGCTGGTATCTGACCAAAAAGGACCATGTAATTCTAGGTTAGATGTACATTTGCCCAGATTTGTAGTTGCTAATTAATTCATTGAAAGAAGGAGTTGGCCATTTCTAGAAGGCACACTAAGTGTCTCTCCATGAAACATCTTGAAGAAGGCATACTAAGTGCCTCTCCATGAAACATCTTGAAATGTTCTGCTCCTTGAATCATCTAGAACAAGAGTGTGTGGTTTGGTGTGAGCTACATCTCTTTAAGGAAACGACTGAGTAGGAGGTGGTGGTTATATGAGATGAAAAGTGACATGGTGCTTCTCCTCAGTTTTTCAATGCTGTTTCCATTCCACTGCTTTGCAGAGCATGGGGCTCCCTTGTGTTCAGCTCAACCCCTGGCTTTGAGCCTACATAAATTGTTTACTCTTCCACTTTGAGTCATCATCCTCTAATATCTGTGAGCACAATTTCTATTTATTCAACAAAAAAGTTAGTAGGCATAACTGTCTGCCAGGCTTTGGAAGTGCAATAGCAACCAAGACAGATTTCTCTCAGCACGAAGATCACATTCAAGGCGAAAGACAGATGGGAAATAAGCAAAAAGCCCTGGATTTACAATATACTTTCATTCAGTGATAAAGTCAAAAGAAAAAAAAATGGAATGAGGCTGGGTCTTAGATATTCTCTTTAGATAAAATATTGAAGAGGCCCTTTTTAGAAATATAAAACTTACAGGTTAGATCCAGGGTTAAGAATATTCCAGAGTTACAAAAGAAAGATCAAGATTTAAGAAATTAGGTGAACTTTCCATATGTGAGGAATGAAAGGCTCATGCAATGGGCTAAACAAGAGAGGATAAATGAGAAGTCACAGGGTTGAAGATAGTCGGACCAACGTCACAGTGGACCCAGGCTACAGAGGGATGCTAGGAGAATTCCTTGACTACTGAACACTGACTACACAAAGAGGTACAGATGTACAAACTGATGTACAGTTATAAACAAACAGCATCATGTCACCTTTGGAGAGGTGATAAGATTGTGGCGGGAATAATAAGCTATGCGTGTGTGACTACATACCATTAATTATGAGCTGTAATGAGAAAAGAAACAAAGCAGAGATGCCTGTGTTGGCAAAAAACAAAGGAGGTCTTGAAAAAAATAGGGTGAAACCAAAGTGAAATATGTAATGCTTCCTCAGTGAAAGAACATTTTTAATAGAAGCACCACAGAAAGAAACCGAGAGATGGCTGGGGAGGCACATATTGCTGGATGTTGACAACTGTGAGGAAACTAGTATGAAGCTGGCTCAGATCCAGGAGAGTACTATAGGTACAATAATGCATTTGGCTTTTATCTGAAATTATATGGAAGTTCATGTGTAAGGGCAAGATTGCCGCAGACTGGATAGTAAAGAGATGACTAACTAGAAACCAGACTAAAGATAGGAAGGTGATGGAGAGTCCATGACAGTGCTGCCCAAAAGAAGGCCCAAAGCATACAAGAGGCAGCCTCATATGTAATTTTTACACTTTTATAGTATTCACATAAAAGTCAATCAACTAGGGAAGCTTAATATTAATGATCATATACTTATGATGACTAGTGTACTTTATGATGTTTTCCTATGAGGTATTTCCCTCAGGGTATTTCATAAATAATATCTAATTCTAACTTCCAAGTGGTCTGCAATTGCAGACAGTTGGGAGCTGTTCCATGTATGGCAGTTATAGGATTGTGATAACAGTCCCAACATCTGGAGGTGGAAATATATATATATATATATATATATATATATATATATATATATATACATTTCAAATGATATTCCCCTTCCTGGTTTCCCATTCACAAACCTCCCATCCCATCCCCTCTCCCCCTCCACTTTGCCTCTATGAGGGTGTTCCTCCACCCACTCATCCACTCCTGCCTCACTGCTTTAGCACCCCTTAACTTGGAGTATCAAGCCTCCACAGTACCAAGGGCCTCGGCTCCCATTGATGCCAGATAAGGCCATCTTCTGCTATATATGTATCTGGATCCCTTCATGTATCCTCTTTGCTTGGTGGTTTAGTCTCTGGGAGCTATGGGAGTGTGGGGGTCCAGTTGATCGATATTGTTCTTCCTATAGGATTGCAATTCCCTTCAGCAGCTTCAGTCCTTCTGATAGCTCTTCTATTGTGGTCCCTGGGCTCAGTCCAATGGCTAGCTGTATCTGAATCTGTATTAGTCAGGTGCTGGCAGAACTTCTCTGGAACAACCTTACCAGGTTCCTGTCAGCAAAGGCTTCTTGGCATCAGCAATAGCTAAGATTCGGTGTCTGCAGATGGGATGGATCCCCAAGTGGGATAGTCTCTGGATGGCCTTTCCTTCAGTCTCTGTTCCAAACTTTGTCCCGGTATTTACTTTGATCAGGAACAATTCTGGGTTAAATTTTTTGAGATGGGTGGGTGGCCCCATGCTTCAACTGGGAGCCATGCCAATGGAGTCTCCACAGGTTCTATCTCACCTTTGTTGGATATTTTAGCTAACATCATCCCCTATGGATTCTGGGTGCCTCTCACTTCCCTGGTGTCTGAAATTTTCTAATGTCTATCCCAAGTTCCCCATTCCCCACTGCTACATTTTTGTTCATTTTCCTGACACTCTGGAATTCTCTCCTGTCTCTTCCCATACCTGATCATACCCTCACCCCTTTTCTCATCTCCCCCTCCTCTCTCCCTCCCAGGTCCCTGCCTTCCTCTATCTCCTCTAATTATTTTGTTTCCCCTTCTATGTAGGGTTGAAGCATCCAAACTTTGGTCTTTGTTTTTCTTACGCTCTATATTGTTTGTGGGCTGTATCTTGGGTATTCTGAGCTTTCCGGCTAATATCCACTTATCCGTGAATAAATACCACGTATATTCTTTTGTGACTGGGTTACCTCACTCAGGATGATAGTGCTAAGATGATTGTTTAAAGAAGAAATTCATGGCATATAAAGAAAAAAATAAAATTATTATCAAAAGTAAAATTTCTTGCAAGCAAATTTAATAGTTATGATAGAAAGTGGTTTGGTGTTAGGAATGGGAAATTTTGTTTAACTTAGAGGGAGTGGCTAGTACAGTAACTTCTTTCTGAAAGGAGCTATATGCATAATTACTTTATAATAATTTTATTTTAATTAGATACAATTAATATTAATAAATAAAATCATATCAATAATATTAATAAAAATAATATACATTAGAATAATAATTATTCAAATTAAATATAAAGGAAAATATGAGCTAGACCCTAAAATTTTTTCTTCTTTTTCTTATTCCAAATCAAAGCACATTTATTAGATTTAAAATTATGTCGTGGTGACTGTGATAGCTAATCTACATTAATTAATTCATTTTGTTCCTTCTTTTATAAATAGATATTGGTTGAATACTACCACTAAAAGTGTTTGCAACAATTAAGAAGGGAATACATATTATAAGTAGTGACAGTTCAAGGTAAAGCTTTGAACAGATTCAGTTCTGATATTATTAGAGATTCAGACTCATGCTGAGTATCCATGTGTACATTTTGGTCTAGAATTTGTGAGAGGAACACAGAGGAACTCAGAATTTAGAACTTATCAGCATTGAAACTAAAATGAAAGATTACCTAAGAAAGGCTTCCCAAAGGGATGAGCACGAAGGACTAGAGTATCATTGACTGAGCATGGGAACCTATGAAGGAGCCAAGGGACATAAGAACAAAATCAAGCTACTTGGGTACTTTCTCTAGCTCCTCCATTGGGGGCCCTGGGTTACATCTTATAGATGACTGTGAGCATCTACTTCTGTATTTGCCAGGCACTGGCATAGCCTCACAAGAGACAGCTATATCAGGGTCCCTTCAGCAAAATCTTGCTGACATATGCAATAGTGTCTGGGTTTGGTGGCTGATGATGGGATGGATCCCCGGGTGGGGTAGTCCCTGGATAGTCCATCCTTTCGTCTTATCTCCAACCTTTGTCTCTGTAACTCCTTTCATGGGTATTTTGTTCCCTATTCTAAGGAGGAATGAAGTATCCATACATTGGTCTTCCTTCTTCTTGGTTTTCTTATCTTTTGCAAATTGTATCTTGTGTATTCTAAGTTTCTGGGTTAATATTGCAATTATCAGTGAGTGCATATCTAGTGACTTTTTTTGTGATTGGGTTACCTCACTAAGGATGATATCCTCCAGATACATCCATTNGNCGAAGAATTTCATAAATTCATTGTTTTTAAAACCTGAGTAGTACTCCATTGTGTAAATGTACCACATTTTCTGTATTCATTCCTCTGCTGAGGGACATTTGGGTACCTAATGAGCTAAAGGGGTCTGCAACCCTATAGGAGGAACAACAATATGAACTAACCAGGACCCCCAGAATAACATGCTGCCATTAAGTCAAATCAGATAAAGACTGAAAACATAGTATAAAGTTGGGTTACATGGAATTAATATATCAGCTTGATATAAGAAGTATCAATGAATCCTGGCTGGATTAGCTTAAAGAATAAAACTAATAGAGAGTAAATAGAGAGGGTATGCCTTGAAATCAGCAGAGGGATGGGATGGAAGCTGATAGAAGAAATTATGTAAATTCAAGAAGGCTATCATATTTCCATATCAATGAGAATTATGCATCAGTGAATAAAAATGATAATGTATAGACAGTTTCTTCAGAGCTGTTTATAAGTGGATGGGAAGTGAAATTAAGTATTGAAAAATAGCTTTGCAAAGGAGCATGGGTATTTTTTATTAGATATCTTCTTTATTTACATTTCAAATGCTATCCCGAAAGTTCCCTATACCCTCCCCCTGCCCTGCTCCCCTACAAACCCACTCCCATTTCTTGGCCCTGGTGTTCCCCTGTACTGGGGTATATAAAGTTTGCAAGACCAAGGGGCCTCTCTTCCCAAGGATGGCTGACTAGGCCATCTTCTGCTACATATGCAGCTAGAGACATGAGCTCTGTGGGTACTGGTTAGTTCATATTGTTGTTCCACCTATAGGGTTGCAGATCCCTTCAGCTCCTTGGGTTCTTTCTCTAACTCCTCCATTGGGGGCCCTGTGTTCTATCCAATAGGTGACTGTGAGCATCCACTTCTGTGTTTGCCATGCACTGGCATAGCCTTACATGAGACAGCTATATCAGGGTCCTTTCAGCAAAATCTTGCTGGCATATGCAGTAGTGTCTGGGTTTGGTGGCTGATTATGGGATGGATCCCTGGACCATCCAGAGAGCATGAGTATTTTGCTTTGTAGACAGTTACCTACTGAAGGCAGACTTCAGATGCTGGTGTAGAGTGGCAAACTATAATGAAGGGCATTTGTAGAAGATTTCTTACCACTTCTTCAGTTTTCTCAGTGAGGTAGGACACATGATGAAAGGTCCAGTTTCCTCTGATAAGATGTAGTAGGCAGTTAAATGGAAGTGGGTGTCAGTATCCCTATTTGTGAAATGCGAGTGAAATATTTGTCGCTGGGTGCTTTGGAATGATTAAATTTATATTATAGACAAAAATATTTGCCTGCTAGCTGCCTCATCAATTAACATTGGCCAAGGTAGCAGTATGACTATAAGTGGATTAAAATGTGAGTAGCGTATTTCACCTGGATTTCAGAAAGCCTTGCTTCAGAATCAGAAAGTAGCTCTGAGCTAACATCAGCATGAAACAAAGAGAAATTAGCTTAATCACAAAGCAGTGCATTTATAAAGAAAAAAAAATCTTACCTTATTTGTCATCTGACCTTTGACTAGGAAGAACTCACTAAAATGATTTACCTTTAATTTTCTCCATCCACCTGTTGAATCAATCTTCCCCTAGAGCTTAGCACAGCAGCGGTCCACTGAACAAGGGGAATAAACAAATGTCAGTGCTCAGACCCCTGTCACAGCCTAAGTGATGCAGGCATGGGATATATCGCCCTGATTAAAGTGTCAAGTGGCCCTTAATCACATTAAAATGAAATGTGACCAGAACGAAGTAAAAAATGGGACAACCCTGTCACCTTTTCTCTTTTCCCCGTAATGGCAATATCTCTTCTCTGTACTCAAGATAATGTGTGTGTCTATTTGTATTGTGGAGACAGTGAGATGACTTGCATTTGACAGATTTTATTATGCTAGAAATCAGTACTAAAATTAACAGAGGCTCTTAGTAAAAGTGACTATGCAATACTATTCTAGTTCTTGAAATGTTTACCAGGCAAATGTTTTCTGGTTTCTTCTTCACTTTTTTCATTATGTGTAGGTTTTTAAATTATATAA
Organism: Mus pahari; assembly: GCF_900095145.1. NCBI lineage: Eukaryota > Metazoa > Chordata > Mammalia > Rodentia > Muridae > Mus > Mus pahari. The sequence goes on from NC_034604.1 coordinate 35,911,063, forward strand.
TAGTAAGGAAATATAGGGTGCTGATATAAGTGGCAGACAAGTTAAACTCTTGACTTTCTACAAATGCTTGCAAGTAGATATCAGATCCTTATTACAGAAGTCCATGCTGAAACGATGGCTCACACTCTGAAGTTCTTTGTGCAAATAGAAAAGAAAACAAACAAAGAAAAACAAAAAGAAATTTTCCTTTGCCTATATTTGATTCCAGAAAGTCAACTCAGTGGTAATAAGAAGTTTAGACCAGGGGTTGGAAACATATCACAGTGATTAAAAGCACGAGCTCTCTTTCAGAGAATACAGGTTCCATTTCTAGTACCCACATGGCAGCTCACAACCATTTGTAACATCAGTTTCAAGGGATCCAACAAATTCCTCTGGTCTCCTTCACCACTGCACTACTGCACACTTGTGTTTCATTTACATACATGCTGGTAAAATATATATTTAATTAATATATTAATTAATACAGTTAATTAATAATTAATTAATATATGTATATTATATTTTAGACTACTCAGTGGATCTTTTTCAGGCATACAAGATAGAACCTGACATAGTACAGAACAAACAAATGTTTGCCAAATATTTATTAATGTTTTCTAGTAAATGTTTCAGTATATTAAGGACCATGAATAAATAAGTGTCTTTAGTTAACATATTTGTCTATCTTTAGTGACTATTCAAATGAAATGGTCTACACTTTGTATTGGAAATATATCTCTTCTTCCATCTGTCTTCATTGTTGTCTTACTTCTATTAAAAGACAGCATGTGGCTGGTGGTTAGAAGAGAAATGCTCCCCGTAGATTCATGTGTTTGAATGCCTGACTTGTAGGGAATGGCATTATTAGGAGGTATGGTCTTGTTGGAGTAAGTGTGGCCTTGTGGAAGGAAGTGTGTCTCTATGGAAGTGGGCTTTGAGGTCTCCTATTCACAAATGAGGCTAATGTGGCAGTCCCCTGCTGTATGAGGATCAATATGTAGAAATCTGTTTCTTCTCTGTCACTACATCTGCTTGTATCTTGTTATGTTTCCTGCTATGATGATAATGAACTAAACCTACGAAACTGTAAGCCAGACCCAATTCAATGTTTCCCTTTTGAAGAATCACCAGGGTCATGGTGTCTCTCCACAGCAATAACAGTCCTAAGGCAATGATCAAAGCAGCTTATAGAAGAAAGCATTTAATTGGGGACTTACAGCTTCAAAGGATGAGTCCATTACCGTAATGTCAGGGAACATGGTGACAGACAGGCAGGCAGGCAGGCAGGCAGGCAGGCAGGCAAGTAGGCCTAGAGCTGGATCAGTAGCTTAGAGTTCCCATCTGGTCAGAAATCTGTAGGCAGAGACATTACAAGACTGGGCCTGGCATCAACTTTTGAAACCTCTAACACGGCCATATTGCCTAATCCTTCCCAAACAGTTCCATCAACTGGGAACAAAATACTCAGGCATGAACTATGGGTCCATACTCTTCCAAACCACCACATCCTCCTGAACTTAAAATTTTGGAGCATGCTTCCTATTTCTTTTTGTTCTATAATCCAGAAGATGATAGATGTGCAAAAGAAGAAAATTTATTCAAGGAACCTTCAATCAATGATTTTTAAAATGCAGCCAACTGTTCATCTGTGAACCACAGGTGTTACTGTTTCTTAGAGTATGTCAAGAAAGAACCCAAGGTTGTTTTCAAAATGATAAGTGGTCTATTATTTAAACTCATGGCCGTGAAACCAAATTTCCAGAAGGAACAGATATATAAGTTAATACATCATATAGTACATGGGGAAATGTTTTGAGTTGGTAACAGGTTGTACTGACAAAGACTTTATTTGAAATTATGTCATTAAAAAAATCTAATATATATGCACATATACCATATATATTAAAGAATTAATAATTACTAATATTATTTTATTACCAGAAATGATCCATGTAAGACAGATTTAGAAATGCAATTATTTGCATATAGATGAAAAAAAAAGAAAGCCACAAATTCATCCTTTTGACCTTGTCCTTTAAATCCCAGGTTTTACTTTAATAATTGAGACAAGTTTAATAAAAACTTTGGTTCAGAGAGTTCTGCCATTTCACCCTGAGAGCATGGCATGTCTAATCAGAGTACCTCATTAGATAAAAAGCATTTGTTCTTGTGTTTGTAAAGATAGGAATAATGAAGAGAAATTCTCTTGGTGGTAAGATACAACTAAATGTCTGGGGTTTGGTAGTAATAGAAAAATATAGCAGAAAGATTTACATCATAGAGATAATTTCTCTCATAATCAGCTGCATGTGGGAGAGATGAGACTAAAAACAAAATTCTTATCACAGAACATGGGAAGTTTTGTGAATACTTTATTGTATATTAGAATCATGAATGATTTTTCAGAATGATGATTTTAATGTTCCTACACACACACACATTTATATATATGTTAATTAGTCTGGGCATATGAACACATGTATGCACTCACACACACATGCACACACACACACACACACACACACACACACACACACACATGCACAAATGCACAAACTCATAAACACACCAGCAGAGTTTGGTCAGCCAAGTCTATAGGGGTCTTCAATTTTTAAAACACTCCCAGATGTCTTCCAATGCAGATGGGTAATGCATTACATTTTAGAAGGCACTTTGAAGGCATGTGGCTCTCCAAGCTGCCTAAACTTTACCTTCCTCAAGATTTCAGAAGTAAAGGTTAAACAAAATCATAAGAAAGCAGAGGAATAACTCCCATAGTAATGAAGTTGAATTTATATGATAAGGAATGTGAAAGAAACTTTAAAGTGACCGAAATTATATAATTATTAAGTTTAAAAGAGAATATATATATATATATATATATATATATATATATATATATATATATATAAAACAGTTAAACCACATGGGTATTATTGCATCTCCACAGATGACCTAACGAAACCCCCAGTGTCAGGCATGGTAAACCTTCCTTCAAGTTGTTATTCAAAAGAATCCAAGAGACCCCAAAATAATATAGGTGATTGCCTTTGCCCTCAGTTACCTTCTAGAGACCTGTTTGCTGAAGACTCCGCATACTGCAGACACAGGAGCTGCAGAATTGGAACTGACCTTGCAGTGCCCTCCCTGAAGACAGCTTCTATATTATCTGAAGATGCCATGGAAACTGCCAGGGAGAACAGTGATCAGAAATCATAACAAACTGTAAACCCTACCACTACAAAATCTAGCCTGGCAAGCTGTATCAGCAGCACTTTTATTTTGTAGGTAACCAACAGCTGTTTAATTGGATTTAAGGCCTGCTGAATAGCAGATAATTCACATCTGATACTATAAATCTAGCCAACTATCCATGCCCAGTAGTCAAGGGCCCTAGAGGAGTACCTATTACTGCCAATTTCTTATACCAGTGTAATTTCTATCTGTATTCTCAATGCTTATCCTTGTACCCACAGATAAGTTTAGCTCCCAGACCTCATTAAGGAAGCTCCTTTTTGTGGCAGATGGAAACCATCACAGTAATCCACAATTGGTCAAAATGCAGATAAAAAATGGACTGTAGGGATGTGCAATCTCAACTGACACATCTCTAATGTGACTGCAACACCTAAGACTCATGGAACTTTGCAGAAGGCAGGTAGAAAAATAATAAGAGCCAGGGGAGCGGGATTTTTGCTGGGAGATCATGTCTCCTCTATTGGATTAGGAAGGTGTACCCAGTAATCCTCAATATAGCTATCTAAATAAGGTCTGAATTTGAAATACCAATTGACCTGGCAATGCAGATGGGTGAAATCTCACAAACTCCACCACAGATCAGTAGTCACAGAGAGCTAATGGCATCTGAGAGTAGTGAAACTGGTCTTCTCCAGGCACAAGCCTCCTTGACAAGTTATCTAATCTTAAGTGGCCAGCCCTGAACATGTATACAAAAGGGGTCATGTACATGGACTCGGTTGGCTACATGTATATATACAAACACATGCACGTATGTGTGTGAGCATGTATGTAACAGTAATAATTAGAGTAAAACTTAGAGACCATAATTTGAAAGGGAAGAATGGGAATATTTAGTATAGAGAGAGCAGTCTGAAAATGTTTTAAACACAGTACCCGTGCATTAAATTGTAAACAAATGAACAAAAACCTACCAATATTAGCAAAAACAACAACTAAAAAAAAAAAAAGAAATATGTATTTAACCCTCACTTAGACGACTACTGAAGAAATTAACTTCAAATATCTGACACTTTCACTCTCAATGAAAGGGTGACAGAGAGGGTTCAGCTTGTG
>NC_034604.1:35915369-35916686 GCF_900095145.1 Mus pahari
AGAGAGAGAGAGAGAGAGAGAGAGACAGACAGACAGACAGACAGACAGACAGACAGAGGGAACAAATTGGATCAAAGATTACAGAAAGATTGTGACAATCCTTTGCCTTTTTTTCAGAGAGGTATGAATGTGCACTTGTATTGTATAAATTTATATTACTATGTTATGTGTCATAACTAAATATGAATTTGTTATCTAAATATTATCACTGATCCATTAGATCAGCTCCTCAACAAAATCCTGTAAAACCTTGAATACTTAATGTTTTCTCCAATACTATTGGGGTCTCTTGTCACAGCAGTTTTTGTCTAACCCATTGGGTGACTCAGATCTTAGTATGTCTGCTGTTTAAAAAAACATCAATGTTCTTTTTTTTTTTTTTTTAGAAATCCATGGAAATGTTTTACCTGTGTAAAAGGTTATTTACCCTCTATCTATATTTAATGTATTTTTAAGCTGGAGGGAGGTGATTATGCCAGTCTGCTATAGGTGTTCTCTCACATACTTACTGGTCTGTGTTTCATGATGTTGTGCCAATCAGATGGTAATATTTGCTTACATGATTCAGTTGAGTCTTACCTGCTTGTGGACGTTGTACATCGTGGTGCGCACTAGGCTCCGCACCACGATGTACAACGTCCACAAAAAAAAAAAAAGAAATATGTATTTAACCCTCACTTAGACGACTACTGAAGAAATTAACTTCAAATATCTGACACTTTCACTCTCAATGAAAGGGTGACAGAGAGGGTTCAGCTTGTGTGCCAATTCTAGTTGGCAGTAACTGCTGGGAATACCACACTGACAGATTGCACAAGAGACCACTTGGCCTCAGAAGTAAGGTGTGTAGTAATGAGTTAATGCTACCTGTCACAGAAACAAATAGGAATGTGTTTGCGCACATGAAATAGATTTTCTTCTCTGAAGACAGTTGAACTTTTATGTTTGGAAAATGCAGAAACACAAGCAATGTCTTCATTCTACCCCTCATGTGGATTCATTTTATTTTTCCTGACACCCAGAACAATTACACGTATTATAAATGCCCAATAACTCATGTATACTTAAGTTGATGCTTTCCTGTTAATACTTCATGGCAACCATAGGTTTTCTGCAAACTCACATTCTGCTGAGAGAACCTCATTCACTTATTTCTGTCTCCACAAATGCAGGATTGAAAAGGCATCTTAAACAGTAAAGATTTATAAGATGGACAGGGTAGAACATTTTAATGGTTAGTTAAATATTTTTGAACAGTATAGTAGCCTTTGGAAGGATGGTTGAAGTAGTGAAGAAAGAAAAAAAGAGAAGAGAAGA
>NC_034604.1:35917146-35928360 GCF_900095145.1 Mus pahari
TATAGGTGTTCTCTCACATACTTACTGGTCTGTGTTTCATGATGTTGTGCCAATCAGATGGTAATATTTGCTTACATGATTCAGTTGAGTCTTACTGAATTATAATGTTACATTTAATCACATTCTACAAGCTGTAAACTGTGGTTCGTTTAGTTATAAGGATTTCTTTTTACTCTTTGTCTCTTTTGTACATGCTTACATTGTAATATATTATAATATACTACATTATAGTATAATATATTACATGCTTACATTATTACATATTAGTAATAAAATTGAATTATGAAAAAAACACCACAACCATATTTTCTAAATGACAGAAATCCAAAAGATAGTTTAAAAAGTCAGTCTTTCAAGCAGAAAAGGTTGATGCAAAATAAATGCCCAGTGATTATCTCCATTAATCTAGACTCTTTTGTTATCTGGTTTTAAGCATTTCTCACGGAGATGCAGTTGTGTACCTAGTATGTTCATTCTAGGCAACAAGAAGTTCACTTTTCTGTATGACACTAGACTATTCTGTGAAGCAAGCTAGGAGTAACTTGTTTTTGACAGGACATGCACATGTAGCTCATCGCTGTGTTGTCAAAGGAAAATGGGTCTGCTCTGAAAGACCCACTTAAATGTGAACAGGCAAGGAATCAGGAAAATGCTTGACATCCGTGAGGAGAGCTGTAGCATCTCTTACTCATTAGGGAACATTTTTCTAGGGAAATTAGAAATGAGAGCATTGGGAACAAATAAATGCAAATGTCAAAATTATAATATAATCATTAGTAGACATTAAGTCAAATAGTAAATCTGGATTGCCAAAGGATCTGAGACTTTCATGCAAAAATATAAGTGGAACAAGGGAGGCTTCAAGATCCAGAGACAAAAATCTGTCCCTGGATTAGTGATCTAGAAAATTGCTTTTTCCCTGAAGTCGTGAAGACAACAGCGCGTGGTATCATTTCCATTTTGGACCACAAATCACTCATAATCACAATAGACTGCTAAGACAAACACTGAGCATCTTTCCAGCTGATAATTCACATGGCAAAGTGAAGGGTGGTGGAAACTTCAAGTTTGAATTATGTGACACAGGAAGGTGGTTAACCTCTGTTGATACCATTGCTTATTCGGAAGACAGAATGCTTCTACTTTATCTTTCTTAGGTTTATAAATTGGAAAACTATAAATATGTGCTAGCATTCTGTTGAATTACCCTGAATTGCCTCCTTCTTTAATACAATTAGGTTTAGCTTGAATTCAGCTTCGTTTTAGATATTACCAAGTCATTCCTTCTCTAGATTGGAAATCCTTTCAGAGAATGAGAGAAATTCAGAGTCTGCCTTAAGTGACAATTTCTCTCTTCTTCCCAAACACTTGTAGATAACCTTTGTTTTTCTCTTCTCCTATAGATCCATCAAATGAAAGAAAAATGCTAGGATTAGATCAAACTGCTAGCACTAAATCATGAAATACCCCACAAAACAACAGCAACAACAAAATGGTGGAGCATCAGGAAGTAACATATTCGTGTAGAAATGCATTCTGTGCCCCTTGCATTCCAGGGGATCACAATCCGTCACTATTCTTTCAGTACCTTAGGATGCCATTATTCCTTAAGCATCTTACCTCTATCTACTGGCTGTGAACACCCAGGATGCCATTAGTTAAACTAGATCCCATTTTTAGACATTTGCTTATCATTCTCACATGTCTTCCTATTTACTACATTGTCATAAACATTAAATAGATATCTTAACATTATGTAAGTGAACATTTAAATTTAAATGTAGGGTAGATCTGGTAGCAGTTGGGGGGCAGACAAACATCAGACTAGATTCTTTGAAAAAAAATCTATCTTCAATAAAAAAAATAGAAAAACTGTAAAGGTGCATTTATATTTCATAAATTAATATATATGTAAGTGTAGGTTTAAAAAAGTGTAAGAAAGTTATTATTAAAGCATCTATTTGTCTCCATACAAACAAAGTGGAGCCAGAGAATTGAGGAAGGGCACATGTCCTCATAGTTATATGCCTAGGGTCAGAATTATTCAAGTGTTTGCTGATCTCTCATGCATAGTGCTCATAGCAAGAACTTTCTTCAATGACCTCCGTGAGGTACAAGGACTATTGGCTAGAGGTAGAAACATCTCTCCCATTAGTGATGTAACATCATCTTCTAGAATACAGCCAGTGTTTTCATTTCATATCTGTGCTCATTTTATTTTTCAGAACCCTGTTTCCTTTTGCCTTTCTGAACATATCCATAAGATAAGAACATCCGTATCTCTGTCTGCAGATCTTTCCTTATTCAGAAGTATTTCTGTAGAATCTCCTCTTGTGGCAATTAAGCTGATCGAGGATGAATTTTTAGACCCAGTTTCATCACACATTAACTCTGTGAACTTAGAAAGGACTTCTGGTTTGTGGCTTCCATTCTATCATGCTAATCACACCAATGAAAAAGGTGACTGTCCTCATTAGATTGTATCTGTGTCGCACCTACTTTCTGTGTGTATTGCTCATGTGCTGCTCTGCACATATTTGCTTACGTTTTTATTTGTTCATTTGATAATACTTACATAAGCAAAAGAAAGATGATTTCATTTAAAATCACCCATTAATAATTAATATTACATGAGTAGAATGTAATTTTCAAGATAAGAAGAAAACATACTATTGCACTTTCCAATACATCAGTATCACAGCTTTTAAGCCTTATTTCTTTTATATGTATGGGTTGTTTTACCTGGATGTATGTCTATGTACCATGTGAATGCCTGGTAAATGTGAAGTTTGAAAGTGGTTGTCCTATTGTTTGGAACTGGATTTACAGAGGATTATGAGCAGTCATGTGGTATTGGGAATTGAACCTGGGACTGACTTCTGGAAGAGTAGTTACTGCTTTTGAACACAGAGTCATCTCTCCAGCCATGTATTACATCTTTGACAGGTATTTAGTTGACAATCTAAAGTAACTTCTCTCACATTTTAATGTCATAAGATTGCATGAGTTTTATCACCAGATTGTGCCTATCAAGCTTTCATCCTTTTTTAACAGAAACATTGAATTGTGCTAGCAGGCTTATCATTGGATGGAGGATTTACATAAGTGTTTCAGCTCATTTCTATCTGACTATGGTGCTTCTTTACAAGCAAGCACAGTCACTGGGGTTCTACTGTTAATATATTTGTTCATAAAGAACTATTCACCATTGTTTCATTTGTTTTTTTTTTTTTTTTTTTTAACCTAAATAGCAGTCACCTCACCCATGATGATCGGGCATGTTCTAACTATGGCTTAAATGCTATCAGTGAATAGGTCATGGTACATGCTTTGAATCAACTTTGTAGTTCTTCTTAGAAGAGGTAGTTTGTGCCTCTGCATATCTCACATTGTCTATAAATGGTTATGTTTTGATATATTTCTAAAACTCCTTTTAGAAAAGCTAGTTTGTGCCTTTGCATACCTCATAGTGCTGATGGATATTTGTGATTTGAGATATTTCCAAGACAAGAGAATGATTGTTTTAACAACTTAATTAATTATATAATATATTTGAATACTTTGGCTAAGAAACTCTTTTTAAAAAGGTATAATCACTAAGGCTTCTCATTATTCAATAATGAACACTGACATGCTCTAAATTAGTTAACACCCAAAATGCTTTTCAATTGACTATTTTACTTCCCTTCTGTTATAGTACTTCAAGAACCCAGAACCTACCAAAAACTTCTGAGTCAATTCTCCACTTTTGTTTTTCATTTGAGCTCTGAGTACTGAAAAAGGCTTTAACAACATCTGCCAGGAGATGCTGGGTTTTGCTCACATATGAGGTGCCAATAAGGCACTCTGCTTGTCTCTCCAAGATAATGATTATTGTACAGTTACCTAAACCTGTCATTGCTATTAGTCCACATAATATTAGACATCTAGATTCATTTCAGAAGGTTTGGATGTATAGAATGACAATCTAAGACTCCAACACTTGGCAGTCTTTTTTGATGCACACTAATTGTTAAAATACTGTAGGAAAGACTTGCCTTTGTTACTCCTTGGATTCTGAAAGCCTGAAGTTATTCCAAATCAATAAACCAATAATGAAAACCTCCTCAGCTTTCCTTCTCCTTTTTCATGTCTTGAATGTTTTCATTTTATAGAAAGCTACTAGTATGCTCACCAAGTTCATGCTGTCTTTAGTACTGCGAAAAACCTGTGCTTCTAAATCAAATACCCTGGTAGACTTTATGGATTTACACTACTAGTAAGCTTTCTATAAAATGCATAACTATGACAGGGCACCATCAACAACACTGGAAAGACTTTGGAGAAATATGACCCATACATATGAGAATGTTCCTCTATGTATATTCCTCGACCTGAAAAATTGGTAGCAATTTTCCTTCTTGATTAGTTATGAGTTTATCTAACTATGTGTTGTATATCCTTAACTCCTTTTGCTATTTACCCATCTATCTTATATTTATGCATCTATCATATGTATATTTTCCATACAGTTGCATATATTTACACAACATTAAATGAATACTAAGCTAAACTGTGGAGGGAATATTGTCATTGTATCAGTGTTAGTTTTTACTTGGATTTATGCATCTCACTTGGGCCATAGTAAAATTAGTTAATATAATGTCCATAATTCATGTTTTTTCAGGTTTTAAATCTTTAAATATTATCATTTCCAACTAATATACACTGATTTTTCTCATTGTTAAAGCAAAGTTCCAAATATTCGTTTAAATATCCAAACTTAAATACTTCTATTTTTAGAAGAGACTTTGGTGACTTAATAAGCAATATTAGTTGATACAGCAACTTATATATGATATTACCATATACTATCTAATTCACATACCTTTTCTTTCATAATTCTCTTAATTTTTAAAATATTGATTTGGAAGTTTAGCAAAATTAATTTAGGCCATCTTGACATTTTCCCTTCCATTGAAGACATTTCCCTTCTCCTTCACCATTAAGTATCTCCTACATCTACTAACAATCCCCAGAGGGGATTATTAGTTATCTGAATTCCACACCCAAGAAGTGTGCATTTCAGAGACTGAAATAACTGTTCCTTCATTTGGTTAGGCTATAATACCTGGATACTCTAGATTCAGATGTTCCATTTAATCATTCCACACTATATTATGGAAGCATTAATGTTTCAGAGTTCTACACATCTGTACTTACTGTAACATATACTGAAGCTCAGGAAAAACCTAATCCCTAAAACCATGTGATTCAAGGTTAATAATTTGTGTAATTTATCACCTTTAGATAAATTCTCATCTTTGGTCCAGCAGCTCTTTTCTGTTTCCATTTCATTCTTGCTTATGCAGAAACAAACTGGCTTGAGTATCACAATGAAAGGAATATATCACTGTGAGTCTAAAACAGCCAAGAGCTAATTAAATGTCATGACTTCTCTCATAATTCTGGTTGGAGATGTCTACTTAGAAAACAAAGTTTTCTTTTAGATCTATCTCTTCTATATGCAATTTTGCCTTATGAGGCAAATCAAAAGATTTCCTGTTCTAGGACTCATCTGTGTTTATATCTTTTTGAATTCCATCCCTTCTTATGGATCTGTAAAATCGCCATAAAATCTAAATTTTCTGATTAGGAACACACTTAATTTGCCCATGCACTATCAGTCATTGGTGATATCATACAGAAATCATACTTATCCTGGCTTTTCTCTGTCATTGCTTTTCCTGAATTATTTTCTTCACTTTTTCCAGAACCCACTGCTTCACTAGAGTGCTTGAGATAAGTAATAACATAGCCCCGAGTTACTGGACTATGGTGAGGCACTGTCTGTACCCACATACAGCAGCAGTTGTTGGGTCCATCACTCTGTTTAAGCCTGAGACATAGGAATTATTATCTTTATTCACTCTTGACATTAACTGAAGGAAAATCCAAGTAAAGAAACTGTTTCTTAATCAGTCCTTGTCAAGGAGTGTTACAGTCACCAAACACTACTCTAATTGAGTTGTATTACTAGTCTTATTGAGAAAACTCTGGGAGACTTTGAATCATATCCACATCTGACTCATAAGTCCCAGAGTGATTTCAAAAGAATGTCTGAAGTTACAGGGATTCCAATCCTGAATAAAAGGGCACCAAGTCCTATCTTTTCAATGGTAAAGTGATTTCCCTCCATGCAGCTAAGTACATCAACTGCTTCATCCTATTTTAAAGCTCATTTTAAAATTCCATTTAACGTCTGCTAAAACAAGCATCAAAAAACTCTGAAGGTTCTAGAATTTAAGCAAGAGTTCCCACACAAGACTCTATATGTTCACAAAGACCCATGTAGCCCCCAAGAATAGGGTAAGTACTTGATGAAGTATAGATGTTAAGAGTATTTTCTGGAAGTCATTTCTACAGTAGTGTCAACAACTGATATAACATTAGAACTGGAAGGGCTATGGAACAATCTTAAGTCAGTAAGAACAGCCAAAAGTTTCAGAATCAGATACATTGCAGCTACAGGGAGCTGGGGAATATATTTAGCATTTTTAGAAATTTGGTTTTACATTCTGTAAAACATCAGTGCATGATATTACCTTAGAATGCCCTAAGTGTTACATTATATGGTATTCTATATGACACCTACCAAGTGACCTTTTTCTCAAATGTTTCAGTTCTCTCAATTTTATCATCATTGCTATCAGTCTCTTCTAGATTGTCTTAGTCAGGGTTTCTATTCCTGCACAAACATCATGACCAAGAAGCAAGTTGGGGAGGAAAGGGTTTATTCGGCTTACATTTCCATACTGCTGTTAATCACCAAAGGATGCCCGACTGGAACTCAAGCAGGTCAGAAAGCAGGAGCTGATGCAGANGCCATGGAGGGATGTTCTTTACTGGCTTGCTTCCCCTGGCTTGCTCAGCCTGCTCTCTTATAGAACCAAGACTACCAGCCCAGNGATGGNNCCACCCACAAGGGGCCNTNCCCCCTTGATCACTAATTGAGAAAATACCTTACAGCTGGATCTCATGTAGGCATTTCCTCAACTAAAGCTCCTTTCTCTGTGATAACTCCAGCTGTGTCAAGTTGACACAAAATTAGCCAGTACATAGATTAAGGGTCAGCAAAGTAGATCAGTAGCTGAGTCTCAATTAAAATGAACTTTAAAAATAAAATTGTGTTGGACCTCAGTTACATCCAGTTGTTTGCATATTGTCTGTGGCTATTTCTTTGCAATAGCAATGAAATAGCTACTGTAGGGACCATGAATGATTGCTTACCCTGGTTAGTGATTCTGAAGCCCCTGGGTCATAATGGAAAGGCCAAATGCAAGCTGTAGTTTCTATCCTTACTTACACCATGTATTTGGGTTTGCATGTGATTTTTTTTGTTTGTATAAACACTGAGGTGGAGTAGAAGGACTGAAGTTGAGCAAACTAGGCCGGTATTAAATATTTTCCAAAGACAGAAGACAAGTATCTCTGACCTGGTGGGTTAGGGGAAAGAAGAGGGAAAGATAGGTGTGTCTTGCGTGTAAGGCATTAGTCAGGATGAGATGGAGTGTCTTTGTGACTTGAAGTAGCTCTTTCTTGATGGAAAAAGCAAGTGTAAAGTTGAAACATTGATTATAAGATGAACCTTAGAATCAGGGGCAGTTAGATCATGGTTCTACAGTGGTGTTTGATGTTCTAAAGGGTTGAAACCCTGGATATTTTGAAGAGTGGGAGACAAAAGTAACATCACATGTTGTCTTTTGAGTTTTATTGACATGAAAGAAGATATAAAAATAATTGGCAGATAATGAAACAGATTCAGGAAGAATAGCTGGAAAGGAATATTGATTATGCATGTAATGTGCATTTTTCTTTTCATTTCTTTTTTAAAAAATCTTTATTAAATTATTTTATTTATTTACATTCCAAAGGTTGCCTCCCCCTTCTCGGTCCCCCCTCCTGAGGTCTTTGCCCCACCCCACCCCCACCTCTGAAAGCCCCACTTGCCCATCTACCCCTACTTCATCCCTATCTCACTCCCACACAGCATCTGTCTTCCCCGGGGCATCAAGTTTCCACGGTATGAAACACATCCTCTTCCACTGAGGCCATACAAGGCAGTCCTCTGCTACATATGTGCCCTGCACCACGAATTAGCCCATGTATGCTCCTTGGTTTTGTCTTAGTTACTGGGAGCTCTGAGGGGTCTGAGTTAGTTGACACTTGTTCATCCTGTGGCGCTGCAATCCCCTTCAGCTCCTTCAATCCTTCCTCTAAATTTTCCATATCGTCCCTGAACTAAACCCAATGCTTGTCTGAAAGTATCTGCACTTGTCTCAGTCATTTGCTGGTGGAGTCTCTCATAGGACAGCCATGCCAGGCTCCTGTCTGCATGCACGATATGGCCTCAGTAGTAGTGCCAGGATTTGGTGTGCACGCATGGAATGGATCTCGAGCTAGGCCAGTCACTGGGTGGTCATTCTTTCAAGTCTCTATTCCACTTTTTGTCCTTGCATTTCCTTTAGACAGGAACAATTCTGGGTTAAAAATTTTGAAGATGGGTAAGTGGTCCCCTGCCTCAACTGGGGACTATGTCTATCTACTGGAGGAACTCTCATACAGTTCCATCTCCCCACTGTTGGGCATTTTTGCTAGTGTCATCCCCATTGAGTCCTGGTAGCTTCTCACATCCCAGGTCTCTGGGACTTTCTAAAGGTTCCCCCCTGTCCCCTGACCCCCAGTGCTACATACTTGGATACATTCTCCTGGCCCTCTGGGCATCCCTCCTTTCTCTCCTCCTACCTTATCTTGTCCCCCACCCTTTTCTCCTCACCCTCCTACCTAGTTTCTTCTTTCCCTCAGTTTCCTTTGATTATTTTGTTCCCATTCTAAGTGGGTTCAAGGTTTCTTAGTTAAATATTGACAGAAATGAAAACTTTGAAAAACTCATGTTGGTTAGCAAGTTGACAAGTTATTTTCACATTTAACTAAGTCATTTTCATGGCAACCCAAAGTAAGATCAGGATCAAGTCTCATTAATAATATTCTAAATAAGATTGCATCTGCCCTTTTTACAGTGACAATCAGATAATTGCCATATAAGTCTATGGATATCAGGCCCATAATATTACTAACAGCTTTTAGCCTCTACATACTTACTTTCAGATTGTGTATATGAGATCAGCTTTATTTCTAATGACACTAACACAAATGAGAGATATCCACAATTATCATTTGTTTTGTTCAGGTAAGTGGTCCTTATAAATAGAAAAGGGAATCAACATGCCAAAAGTTTGAGCTGAGAGTTTTCAAATGTAACTCATCTCCCTCTTTCATGTAATGCATGATTAAGAAGTGCAGCAGACTACATTTTCTGTTCTCAGAGAAGTGACAATCGTGTCAAGGACTTGAAACAAATATTTGTTAAGTGATGAATGGAAATTTTATGTCTGTGACCTCGATGAGGTTAGTAACTGTGCCATACTACATAATTTAGTAGCTGTGATCAACTCTTCAATAATAGAAATGAATCTTTTCTCTATGTCTATAATTATGTTGAATAGTATTGAGTTCCCCTAAACTATTTGCAAGTGTTTTTCTATATGGCATAATGTATTTATTATAACATTGAGTAAGTTGTCAAGAATGTTAGCATTAAGCAAATTAATTTAAACTTGATAACAGTCTTCTAATTTCCCTGTTTTGGGTATAAAATCTGTAGTTTAGGGGGATTATCTGACCATGGTTACATAGATAATAATACTAACCTAAAGAGTTCACTTTTGTTTTATTTCCACTGCATTAGATTGCTGCCTATGTGGTAAGAGAGCCATCTTTGCTCCAGTGCATTGCCGGGGAGAGGGCAGCCTGCAGAAGCAACACAGCTGCTGGGACAGACTCCATTTCTGGCTCCAGACATCCAGCACCTTTCCCGCCAGAGGAGAGGTGTTCGCCCTGGAGGGTTCTCAGTGCCTGAGCTGGTAAGAGAGCCATCTTTGCTCCAGTGCATTGCTGGGGAGAGGGTAGCCTGCAGAAGCAACACAGCGTCTGGGAAAGAACCCATTTCTGGCTCCAGACATACAGGCACCTTCACTGCCAGAGGAGAGGTGTCTGCCTGGAAAGGCTTTCACTGCCTGATCTTTGCTCCAGTTTGTCTAGGCTCCAGTCTGCACTGGTGAGTGTGGACCACAGAAGCTACACAGCTTTGGGACAGACAGAAGCAATCTAGCTTCTGGGATGGATAGACCCTGTTTCGGGATCCAGACATTTGGGCACCCTCCTTGCCAGAGGAAAGGTGGCCACCTGTGAGGACTCTGCCTGCCAAAGCAGATGAGAGAGTTATATTGTGTCCAGTGACACTCGGCGTCTAGTCTGTGCAGGTGAGTGTGTAAACTGCAGAGGCAACACGTCTTCTGGGACAGGCCCTGTTTGGGGCCTACATCTTCAGCCAGGAGGCAGATCTGAATACCAGGCCTCTATGAACATTCCCTGCTAGAGGAGAGCTTGCCTGCAGAGAGTAATCTGACCACTGAGACTCAGGAGAGATATGGACTTCCTGGACTGCTGACAGAGCCTAACAGAATCACAGGAGGAACAAGCTCCAACCAGAGACAACTATAACAACTAACTCCAGAGATCACCAAATGGCAAAAGGCAAACGTAGGAATCTTACTGACAGAAACCAAGACAACTCACCATCATCAGAACCTAGCACTCCCACCTCAGTCAGTCCTGGATACCCCAACACACCAGAAAAGCAAGAATCAGATTTAAAGGCATATGCCATGATGCTGGTAGAGGACTTAAAGAAGGGCATTAATAACTCACTTAAAGAAATGCAGGAGAATGCTGCTAAAGAGGTACAAGTCCTTAAAGAAAAACAGGAGAATACTTCTAAAGAGGTAGAAGTCCTTAAAGAGAGGAGAACAGAAACAAATAGGTGATGGAATTGAACAAAACCATTCAAGACCTAAAAAGAGAAATAAAAACAATATAGAAAACCCAAAATGTGACAACTCTGGAGATAGAAACCCTAGGAAAGAAATCAGGAACCATAGATGTGAGCATCAGTAATAGAATATGAGAGATAGAAGAGAGAATCTCAGCTTCAGAAGATTCCATAGAGAACATGGGCACAACAATCAAAGAAAATGCAAAATGCAAAAAGATCCTAACTCAAAATATCCAGGAAATCCAGGACACAATGAGAAGACCAAACTTTTGGGTAATAGG
>NC_034604.1:35928371-35930642 GCF_900095145.1 Mus pahari
AATTCTTGGCCAAATGGATGTATCTGGAGGATTTCATCCTTAGTGAGGTAACCCAATTGCAAAAGAAATCACTAGATATGCACTCACTGATAAGTGGATATTAGTCCAGAAACTTACAATACCCAAGATACATTTTGCAAAACACAAGAAAAAAAGAAGGAAGACCATCGTGTGGAATCTTCATTCCTCCTCAGAATAGGGACAAAATACCCATGAAAGGATATAGATACAGAGATGAAATTTAGAGCTAAGGTGAAAGGATGGACTATCCAGAGACTACCCCACCTGGGGATCCATCCCATCATCAGCCACCAAACCCAGATTCTATTGCACTTGCCAGCAAGATTCTCCTGAAAGGACCCTGATATAGAGGCCTCTTGTGGGGCTATGCTAGTGCCTGGTAAACACAGAAATACATGCTCACAGTCAGCTATTGGATGGTACACTGGGCCCCCAGTGGAGTAGCTAGAGAAATTACCCAAGGAGCTGAGGGGCTGCAACCCTATAGGTGGAACAACAATATGGACTAACCAGTACCCCCTGAGCTCATGTCTCTAGCTGCATATGTAGCAGAAGATGGTCTAGTTGGCCATCAGTGGGAAGAGAGGCCCCTTGGTCTTGAAAACTTTATATGACCCAGCACAGGGGAAGGCCAGGGCCAAGTAGTGGGAGTGGGTGGGTAGGAGAGCAGGGGTCGGGGTAGGGTATAGGGAACTTTTGGGATAGCATTTGAAATGTTAATAAAGAAAATATCTAAATTGCTGCCTATGAGGATGAAAAAAATGTAGGCATATAGGAAATATAAAAATAAGCACATAAGTTCATCAATGTATTATACATGCATATATTTATATTATGAAGTTAAATAAATATTAATATACATAAAACAATTAACAGACCATAAATACCATAATAACTACTTATAGGTCCGTATTTCTAGAATGCAGATCAAGGAGTCAGACAGATTCCGTGTCACAGAAATTTCTATGTTCCCTGCAAACCCTTCATTTCTCCCTTAAGAATAAAGTACCTTACCTTTTTCTAGTTGAGATCTTAGTTTGATTGCCATATAGTGATCTACATGTTTATAGGAGAGAATATTACGTTTTTATATACTAACACATTATGTAGTGACAAAATCAGGGTAGTTATCATATCTATTATCATAAACATTCATCATACCTAAATAATTGTAAACATCATTTCCACAAAACAGTGACTATAATTATTCCTATTTCTGAAACGGCATATATTCATTTTATCTATTATGTATTTTATATAAATGTGAAAAAAAATGATGTGTCCCTCTCCATTCCAGAAGCAAGAACACTTTCTCATCAGTGTTGGCTGTAAATACAGAACATGGTGAATATCATAGTGAAGGAATTTTGCTGTATAGGACACTTGCTTGCCAGGATTGTCTTGGATGCTGGTAAAAGTGAATACAGGTACCATCAATGATCCTTTTGTTTTCCTTTGCATTAACTATATGGTCTTCATGTTCCAGTATGATCTTGATGAGCAAATTATACGGCAGAGTCAAGCCTGAATATGTAATTGGGTAATGCTAGTGTTAAGTATGTCATGGATTATGTTGATGTCTTTAATACCATAGATAACACTGAAATCTACACTTGAAGGGAGGAGCCAAAGGAGCTTCCATTTTAGCACTTTCTATGGATGTTACTGAGTGTGTGATGGGTGTAAGCCACAAGAAGTATGACAACTTTCCCGAGAACACTTAAAAGAATTATCATCACCTCTTACACCATAAATTGCTCCCCTTGCTGCCCCTCCCCACCATGTTTAGGTAAATGTCATCCATGTCAACATCAGCATTTTGTAAAGACTCCCGACCACAATTCATGCCATCATTATCACTTGGGAAAGCAGTGTCATAGTAGTGAAGGTTGCAAGAACATCATCCCTGTATCAACTAGAAGTGCCAAGATTTGGGCAAGATCATCTCTGAGTTGAACAGGAAACTGACTGTCATGGTATCTCCCATATTCCTACTTTCAAAGTATCTATCAGGGATTTATCCTGTGCCTGGAGAAAACTGTCAAATGTGATGACGCTGAGAAGTGGATGCTCACAGTCATCTATTGGATAGAACACAGGGCCCCTAATGAAGGAGCTAGAGAAAGTACCCAAGGAGCTAAAGGGGTCTGCAATCTAATAGGAGGAATAGCAATATGAACTAACCAGTACCCTCCCCAGAGCTTTTGTCTCTGGTTGCATATGTAGCAGAGAATGGCCTAGTTGGCCATC
>NC_034604.1:35931042-35932596 GCF_900095145.1 Mus pahari
GAAAAGAAGAAGAAGAAGAAGAAGAAGAAGAAGAAGAAGAAGAAGAAGAAGAAGAAGAAGAAGAAGAAGAAGAAGAAGAAGAAGAAGAAGAAGAAGTAGTCAATGACACAACAGAGGGTCCCAAAAGGTATCTTTCTCTTTACTGTTTGTCTCATGTAATTTTATCAGCAACAACCACTCTTCTACATTTGATACTGATAAAGATACATTTTTCAAATCACACTTTGTCAAAATCATTGCCTGATACAACAAAGGTTTGGCTACAGCAAACAGCCTTCTCCACTTCCAAGGAATGAGAAGCCCTGGATGACCCAACACAGAAGGAACACAAAAGAAGGAGAGGGCCTTAGGTGATGAGGAGTCCCAGACTCCACTCGGGCCAATACATTGTTAATTCTCCCTTAGAGTCTCCAACTCAGACCTTCAGAAGAATTAGAAGAACGTAGGGAAACCTACTCTTTCTCCTTTCATGAATAAAGTTCCCTGCATCCAGGCAGGTCTACACAGAGACTCAAAGTCTCAAAAAATCTAATTATTGTTTATTGCTATAAGAAGTGTTATGGGAAAGTTAACTAGAATTGGTAGTTATAGATTGATGATGATGGGGACTGGAATGGGAGAATCAAAAATGGAGTAGGAGGGAATACAGGGATAAGGCAGGGAATATGGAGAAGGACATTTAAAACTAAGGGCTATTTGAGGGCTCATGTGGAAATTACAGTAGATGCCTCCTATTATATATACATATATGAAGGTGATCTAAATAAAATCAGCAAATAATAGGAAGACAGTGCTCCAACTGGACATCATTTGACACCAAATTAAGTTTCTAGTACCAAAAATGGGTTTCATCTAATTAGTTCCCATGGGAACCCCAAAAGGCTATGGCCAAGGCTTTTGGTGACCCTCATTAAATGGACAGTAAGGCCTTCTTGCTGATAACTTACACAATTGGTTGAACATGGAGAAGTCCATATGGTGCCTTTACTCCTATAAACTAGTACTAGCAGGTATTCTGCACATCACCAAAAGAAAGGTAAGCCCCAAATCCTTTGCTCTACAAGTGTGCCATACCTGACAGATGCACTGGTACAACAGAGGCACAGTACATTTGAGAGCAACTAGTCAATATCTTATTTGAGTGAAAGTACACTCCATGAGATGGAATTCATACCAGACACTCCTTTGATGGCCAAGAACTAGATAGGCCAGAGACTTGGGGGGAAACCAAACACTGCTGTTCTGCTAAAGGAACAAAGCAATAAAATGACTCCCAACAAGATCCTGCTATATGCATAGATCCTTGTCTTACTCAGTCATCATCAGAGAAGCTTCCTCTTGTAACAGATAGGAAGAAAAACAGAGACACATGGCCAGACAATATAGCAAAAGAATTAAGAGATTTGAATCACCAAGCCCAGAAAAGGATATCTCAATCAAATCCCTCACCTAATAGCTCAGGAGACTAAAATGAAGGCAGAAGGGGTGTAAGAGCCTGAGGTGATGGAGGGCACCAGGAAAACAAGGTCTTCCAGACACAGCATGGCTGGTGTG
>NC_034604.1:35932720-35962784 GCF_900095145.1 Mus pahari
TATATATATATATATATATATATATATATATATATATATCCTCACAGAAAAAAATTGCAGCATGCACAGTACCTGAATGGTGTGCACCAGTTGGTGCCCTAGACATGAGAAGTAGATACAAACCCTCATCCTTAACCCTGAAGCTAGGTCCCATTGATAGTCACTTGCATATGATCAGTTTTCTCGAAGGAAATCTCACTTGGGAAACAAACTATTTTTAAGTGTAGCCCCCCGACCATGCCCAGGAGTAGATGGTACTTTGGAGGTTCTTTGTAGCATAATGTTAAGTCAGTGCATTTGCTTTATTTATTTATTTATTTATTTATGTTTGTTTGTTTGTTTGTTTGTTTCTCCCTATCTTTGCTTTGTATAGGTATTCTTGCTTCCAGTTTGGAAGTTTGTAGGAATCCTGGGTTTGTGAAGATGTGTATCTCTATATCTGTGGGCATTTTTAATGCTTTTCCTATGACTTTTTCTTGTTTGGATATATTGTAATATTCTGATTTCTTTCTTTGTGATTTATATTATGTTATTTTCTATTATTTCTTAGATCCTGCTTGCTTTCTAAGGAGATACAGAATGGGTCTTGATCCAGATGGGGGTGAGATGTGGAGAAGAATTGGAAAAAATTAAGGGAAGGGAAGCTCTAATCAGAATATATTTATGAAAAAAACTATTTACAGTTAAAGAAAAAACGATAAGAAAAATTTACTTGACAAGAAGAGTGGTTAGAGACATAACCTGATGTATGCAATAGTTTTAGATTAAATATTAATTTAAAGAACTCATAAAAGATACGTGGGGTGAATAAGCTAAATAGAAAAATAAAAATATTAAGAGATTGAACCTAATTGAAAAAACAGAAGTTGAAAACAGTATACGCAATACATCTCAGTTTTCTTTTTTTTTTTAAAGAAAAATTGTGTGTGTGCACACATTCAGACACATATATTTTCTTATAGAAAGTCCCAAGAAACATATGAGCTAAAGATCTTACTGGCAGTGAGCTGGGGTTGTGATCAATTTTACTATTGTTAACCCTTTTTAGCAATATTTACTGTCTTCATTTTCAGCAATTCTGAAGCGTATGAATTCTGACTACCTGTTAATAATCAGAAATTATTAAGCTATTCAGTACCATAAATACTGGTGGATGATTAATGCAATGATAGCAGAATAATAGCACTGTGATGAGAAGTTATTAATTAGCATTAAGTCTGCTAAGGATGTGCTAAGTATTGCATAAACACCATGTCTGTTGACCCTCATTAAATCCCTGTGAACCAAGTGCTGCTTCCTTCATATTTTATAGGTGGGAAAACTGAAGATCACAGAGGTTGATCAACTCGCCTAGAGACACGGCGAGCAAGTGCTGGCAAATACGTGTTCAGCCTGGATCTGTCTGCATGTAAATGATTCTCATTTAATTGTTATATATACGGTGTCTTATGAGCCTCTTAGCAACATCATTACCTCATTGAAAGTTCCACTAACAGTGTGTTGTACATACAAAATGCGTTGGCTATTTCATAAGCTATCCATCAGAGTACCCATCACATTAAGAAATTATTAAGCTCCTGTCATCAAGCACTTGTTGGCATCCACAATAATGTCTGGTTTTGGTGACTGTATATGGGATGGATCTCCAGGTGGGGCAGTCTCTAGCTGTCTCCTGAGAGACTCTGACAGTGCCTGAAAAATAAAGAGGTGGATGCTCTCAGCCAACCATTGGACTGAGGACAAGGTCCCCAATGGAGGAGCTGGAGAAAGGACCTAAGTAGCTGAAGGATCTTACAGCCCATAGGATGAACAACAATATGAATCAGCCAGTACCCCCAGAGCTCCCAGGGACTAAACCAGCAACCAAACGAATACACATGGAGTGACCCATGGCTCCAGCTGCATAGGCAGCAGTGGATGGCCTAGTCAGTCATCAATGGGAGGAAAGGCCCTTGGTCCTGTGAAGGCTTGATGCCCCAGTGTGGGGAAATGACAAGGAAGCAGGAGTGGGTGGGTTGGTGAACAGGGGGAGGGGCAATGGGATAGGGTGTCTTCAGAGGGGAAACCAGGAAAGGGCATAACATTTGAAATGCAAATAAAGAAAATATCTAAGAAAAAAAGAAATTATTAAGCTATTGTATAGAGAAATTTAGGAAGTCAGAAAAAACTTGCTTCACTGCTAAAGAACTCTCAACCTAGTGAAATTCAATCACTGTAGAGAAAATTTGATTATATTTATTTTTGGAAGACTCAATTTTAGTGTAGAAAAGTAAACAAATTTGATAGTATTTTCTGCAGTATGTAACCATTCTAATAAACTTGGGCAAAATATTTAATAACACTTTATACAGATGCTTATATTACAATGATAGTTATTAGAGAATGAATATTTAGATAAAAAATTATTAATGTTTTCAGAATATATAAAAAAGCATAAACTAAATCTTAATTAAAGACCTTCATAAATATGCACTAAGTATGCTTAAGAAAATTTTGCTTATTCCCTTATGGTTGAAAAGAATTGTTCTAGAAGATTCATTTTCTACAATCACATATATTTCATGTATGTGGGTAATTTCATTTTAAAGTTCACCAAGATTTATGCCTCAATTAAACTTAATTGAACAAAGTAGTAGTATACAGAAAGATCAGTAGATAGAGAAAGCTAAGAGAAAACAACAACTAGCTCACATCAGATATTTTTCTTTAAAATAGCATTAAAATGTTAGAAATTTTTCTCCCACTGAAATAAGAAAACTTAAATGTTGTTATTGAATATTTTTGTTAATGAACAAGTCAGGAATAATTGGTGGGGGGAGTATTTCAGATGGATGATAAGGGTATGGAAAAGATGGATTATGTTAGCTGGAAATCTTGTTAAATCAGGAAATAAATACAACTCCTTTAATATTTCTGACCTCTTTTGAATCACTAGGATGAGAAGACATATGTTTTGCTTGTTTTGTGTCATATTGTATTGTGTTGTATTTTGGTTCTTTGTCTCTCTGTGTCTCTGTATTTGTCTTTCTCTGTCTCTATCTGTCTCTTTCTGTCTCTTTCTCTCTTCCTCCCTCCCTCCCTCCCTCCCTCCCTCTCTCCCTGCCTTCCTCCACAATCTGCATTTTTTCAGCTCATGCATGACAGAGTTGCCCTGTATCTCCTGTCTGAGATAATACTGATTGCAAATAGATGGGAAAAAGAGGCAAAGAGAAGTTTTATACTTTAGAATACAATACATTTTCATGTAAGTCTCTTTTTTTCCCAGTGCTTTCTGAAAGAAACTTTGATAATTGTGAAAAGTATTCTAAAAATATTTTCACTAGTCTGAATTCACAAACTATAGAGATCTCCTAAGCAGATAAATGCATTCTAGCATAGAATACACAATCTGATTCTCTCCTTAAACTTTACATTTTTAACTAAGGACAGATTTCATGACTGGTGAGACCCCAGAGACAGTTTTTTTTTTCCTTTTAAAATAAAGAAACTGCTTCTTCTTTTCCTACACTGGACCTCTCTGTCAGAGACAATTAACTCAAGGAAACGTTGTTACCGAACTTTAGCACTACCAAGTCTTTTGAAGGTAACAATTGTCCTTTATGTTTGAGATTATAATAAAATTGCAGATTTTTTCCTTTCTTTTACATCCTCCAAACTGTCCCATATATCCCTCCTTGATCTCTTTCAAATCCATGTTCTATTTATTTATTTATTGTTAATCATTAGGTATTGGGTAACAGTTGTCTTAATGCAGGTGGCACTCTAGGAGTGTACAGTGGTGATAGTCAATCCACTCAGTTCCCATGCATAGAAATCATTCTTAAAGCTAACGCTGCTGTCACCCATGGAAGACATAGACATTATCTCCATTCCTTTTCAATTCAGTCTTCCATGCTGTTTACATTACAAAGAAAGACTCCCTCTTATGTCTGCTTCATAAAATCATGTTAAGAGCAAAGCTGGGGCTCAGTGCTAACTCATTCCCTGCTGAAGCTTCACTGTAGAGATTCATGGCAAATCAGTCAGTGCTGTATAAACGTGGAGCTGTGGTTGGCATTACATAGCAGGTACTTATGGGGAAGGGTGGAGACAGCAAGGAGAACACAAGAGTGTAGGACCCTGAGTCACAGCCTAAAAATTCTCTCTATCAGTTCACTTGTGATGGTATTTGGGGGGAAATTAATTAAGTGTTTTTCATTAGAATCCCTTTTATAGGATTTTCAAAGGATTACACTAAAATAAAGGCCTTGGAAATGATGTGACAAACAGTATGTACCCTACAACATTAGCTGCTGTTTTCAAAAACATCACCTCTGCTGACTCATAGTATTGCCTTACTTTGTTTTGCCACTCAATCTGTCTCTTAATGGCTTCCTTGACAACTGGCTCAACCTAACTGAAATTGTTAGTTATTCTAGCCTTATGATGGACTGGTATCATTCAGAAGATAGAGCCAATTTATGACATGGATCCTATTTTCTATTCTAGAACTTCTTCCAATTATATGTAAAAAACAATGTAGCCCTCTGATAGTCTATAGGAAATTGTCCCCCTTTAAAATTTTACTGAATGAAAGATACTATGATAATAAAATATTATCATGATGAGGGAAATCCCCAAGGTTCTCTCTCTAGTGAATCACGTTAAACTTGTGGGAAGAAATTCCTACTATTGGATGTAAAGTTTTTCATGACTGAAAGCAGAGGATTTTCAGAAAGAAGACCCAGAGCATTGATTAGACATATGGTGTGGGATATTCAGAGACTTGATCAGGAACATGAATCCATTATTCAGTATTTGACAGTTACATCACTTCAGCAAGAAGGTATTGTTAATGTACTGAACAGGCTGCAAAATGAGTCACTTCTCTATGTTAAGAATTGGTTATGGTAGTAGAAAAACAGGAATATTATCTCATAAAATTCTAAAGATGGTAGAATTAATGAACTCTCAGGAGAGATTGTGAGCTAAAATATTCTAGTTGAGTTATTGAAAATAATTCTTAGTCAATAAAGAGATGTACACAGATAGACTAGACAATTGTCAGTCTAGTAAATATTGATGCCAACTAATAGCAGGCTTTCTTGAACAGAAGGATCTACCTGCAAATTACTAAGGCTGGTCCCTTCAGAAGCATACCTTTAACTTTGTTGGTCTAATGTATATGAATTGCATTAAATGGACCACCAGAAGCACATCAATACTCCACCAGCTATATTACCTGGATAGTAACAAGTACCATCATATCCCCTTATACCATATATTTAAGCTAAGTTGTATTCTAGTACTCTTGACCAAAGTGAAACTAATGAAATCTTGAAATTATAGATTGTGACTTCTTTCCCTATGTATGAAAAGAAAACTCAAGAGAAAATTCTTTATACTTGCTCTTAGCCAAAAGACCAAGAAGCTATGAGAAAATATTTAGAGCTCTCAATTCCTATAGGCTATAGTGTTTGAAAATATAGAGGCTTAATCCTAAAATAGAGCCTATAGATATTATGAAGTTTTACTCCCTTATAGGAAAAAGATAGCACTAAAATATAATGTACATTATTCTGAAGCTAAAAATAGTGGATTTTTGTATTGTATCAAGACTGAATAAGAGACTGCTCTCTAGCCAGGAGATAACTCAGAAATGATAAAAGTTTTATGAATCAAAAATCACGTTTCCTTGATCCCTTTCCTTTGAGGGCCTTCATATACATACATATGTACATACATACATACATACATACATACATACATGTGTGTGTGTTTGTGTGCAATTAAGACTGCTGAAAGAAAGAAGTGCTAATAAAATCTAAGAACTTAGAGTTACTGCTCTGAGAAAGAAAGATGATTAGAATATGCTTCCTGCTTTTCCCCAATCTCCCCCATTTCATACTAGCATACAAGCAGCATTCAAAATTCCTACATGCAAGTGTCCAACTAAAAGTGTTTTGTGATTCTTCTATCATCTTGTTGTTCATCTCAAATTCAATTTGGCTTAGGAAGAAAAAAAGCCAACTTCTAATCTGAACCCTTAGAAGATAGAGGGTGTTGCAATTAGTCTTCACTGTCAGGCTTTGAATGAGGAATGCCAACTTTACTGTGTTAATCCACCTTTGAATATATGAGAAATCAACGTTTTTACTGAAGCCTTATTACACTATTTTAATACTGAAGCTAAGTCAAAGTGAGGGTCCTAAGCAGTCTGGTCCAAAAGAAAAAAAGGAGAAAGGGAATCAAATCAGTTGCTAAGAGATCTTTGGATTTGGGTTATTGACTTCAGATAACCTCTCCTTTGTGTTCAGCTGAAGTAATGACTACTTTTCTATTCATTTTAAGTTTCTCTTAACTCTTAAGAAACCAGGCTGAGTGCTGGGGGGATGCCTCAATAGGCGAAAGCACTTGTCACGCCAGTCTAAAAGTCTGTGCTTGGATTCCTAAAACCCATGTAAACAGACACATCTGATGGTAAGAGGGTCCAGCAGGTACAAGCATTTTCTGCCATACCTTATGGTCTCACTTTATCCTGGAAACCTACTTGGTAGACAGAGAGAACCAACTTTTGCAAATTGCAAGTTGTCCTCTGATGGCCACTTGTGTGCCATGGTTTGTCCTTACTATGCACACAAGCATGGTTGTCCATTGCTCACCTGCTCCTGTGCATATGTGAACACATAGAAAACAAATATGTAAAAATGCAACACTTGTTTCTGAAAGAAAAACAAGGAGATGACAGTCATCTGTATTCTCAGCTTCCATGATGAGACAGGAAGTAGAAAAACAGGGTTACTTCTAAGCTCAGGGGTTAACTAGCCTGGAGTACACAACACATTAGCAAAATTAAAGGAGACTCTCACTGAGCAATATGGAAGGGAAGGCAAGAACTGACTCCTTAAGGTAGTAAATTCCATACTCAACATGGCATGAACATACCTTCACTTAAACACACACACACACACACACACACACACACACACACACACACACACACAGAGGATTCTACAGAGTATCTGATGGACTAAACCTGGCAAACTTGCAGTCCATTAATCTGATATCTATAACAGATGTTAATTCCAGCATGTATTTTGTTACTACTCATAGCAAGACCTAATGCCAAATCCTAATGCTTTTCTTATTGAGGCTTGTCTTTGTGATAGACAATGTCTAGGACATACTCTACTCTAGATCTTTGTTCTCATTGTGTGGTCTTCTTGGAGCTATAATGAGTCATCTTGAATGTTCACAATGCCCCTTCTCTTGAGGTGGCCAAGATCCAATAACATTTCTCTCCACCTATTCTTCCTTTTTCAATTTCCATTTGTATTTAGTATTTAAAAACTTTGTATGTGAGTACAATGTATCTTGAGTATATTCATCCTTCATTTCCCCCCTCCAGCTGCCCATATATAGAACTTCCCATAACATGTCCCTCCCAACTTCATGTACCAATCTTTATAATCCCCCCACCCCTGTGTGCATATGGTCAACTTTAATTTGGTACCTTTGTCTCTTTTATGTTCATTCTTCATGTAAACTAATAGAAGTCACTTCATGGTTAATGACTGTGGTCTGGGACTTGGGTAAATAATTATCATGAACCCTTGCAGCCCCAAACTTCCAAATTTGACTCTGTGCAGCTCATCATGCCTAGCTCAGCAGTTTTGGCTCTATTGATTATCTCCCCATAATCCCTGCTCAGTGTGCTTGCCATGCTGTGCCTGTGTTTTATCACCTCTACAATATTCAGAAATTGTCTCTAAGGAGAAAGGTGAGATTAAAGAGGGACATTTCTGTTTGAGACATGTTTTCTTACAGAAATTGCTATTGTGTGCTTCTTGTTGTACAGTGCCTGAAATGTTGTGTTCCTTAACATGGTTTTAGGCAGTTTTAGATGTTAGGAGCAGAAAGACTGGCCAAGCACAGCGTCCTCCCTCATGGCCAGAAATCAGAGTGTGGCAGTAATATTCAATAAATTGTAAGTTCTAGCTTAAATATACCCAACATATTTCTGTAAAAATATAAAACAATCTTTAAATATAAGCAAACATGTGTGAATTATATTAAAAAGTAGTGTCTTAGTCAGGGTTTCTATTCCTGCACAAACATCATGACCAAGGATCAGTAGGGGAGGAAAGGGTTTATTCGGCTTATACTTCCATACTGCTGTTCATCACCAAGGAAGTCAGGACTGGAACTCACACAGGGCAGGAAGCAGGAGCTGATACAGAGGCCATGGAGGGGTGTTTCTTTACTGGCTTGCTTCCCCTGGCTTGCTCAGCCTGCTCTCTTATAGAGCCAAGACTACCAGCCCAGAGATGTCACCACCCACAAGGGGCCCTCCCCCCTTGATCACTAATTGAAAAAAATGCCTTGCAGCTGGATCTCGTGGAGGCATTTCCCCAACTGAAGCTCCTTTCTCTGTGATAACTCCAGTCTGTGTCAAGTTGACACAAAATTAGCCAGTACAAGTAGCATGTTAGTTCCGTAGGCATGTGCTTACGTAGACAGAGCAGGATTTCAGTCACCCTGCAATGTGGAATTGCAAGGTATTGCTGCGATTTTAACTTTAGTACTACATAGAACTGGCAAGTTAGGCAGGAAGGGAAAGAAGGAGGTGGATATTTCCTTTCTTACTGAAATGGCAGCACAGAAGAATAGGGCCAGCTGGAGATAAATATTTAGATGTGAGTATAGAAAGATGGGAGCCTCAGGGGGGCTTATAATATGCTTACCCAAGGCACCAACACAAAACTACTCCCAACACTGGGTTGAACCTCCTAGCCTGACAGATGTCATTCTGGCTTCATAAATCTTCTCTCTCTCTCTCTCTCTCTCTCTCTCTCTCTCTCTCTTTCTCTCTCTCTCTCCCTCTCTCTCTCCTCTCTTTCTCTCTCTATATCTATATCTCCCTTCCTCCCCTCCTTCCCTCTCTGAATTTTGTTCTATTGTCTTTCCCAGACAGTCAATTTCATGGCTGTCTCCTGAAATGAAATCTTCTAACACAAGGATCCTCATTACATTAGCTCAGTTAAATTAGACAAAGACATGTAAAGTCACTAATGAGTGCAGAATTTGGATCAATGATAAGTCTGCCTGATGATGAATAAAAGCACAGGTTCATTCTTTTCTCTCTTTGTGAGGCCAGATTTGTAAAACTGCTTATAAAATGGATGAATCATGACTGTTGTTTTATTAATAGACAAAAATAAGCAACATAGAAGCCCCTTTAAAAGAGGTTATTTGGCTTTTGGTGGGTGACTCAAAATGAAAAGGAACATCTTGTTCTCCCATGAAACCATACTGGCAAAGATATAGCTTCAAATTTTCAGCCATGCTCAGCATTCAGGCACTAAATTTTATAACAGTTTAGGACAGGGACCTTATTTATAATAGCACAGCCCAGCTGCCCATAAACAATAACATGAATAAATAGCATGTAATAGATTTACATCTGAAACAATTACAGCAGAACTATTAAAAATAGAGCAACATTAATAAATCCTTTAAAATACTGAACAGAAGAGCCATATACAGCAGAACACAAATGACTACGGCTTCACCTACAATGAATTCAATTACAGTATTTTGAGTGAAAATTAGTTACTGCTAAAGAGAAATTCATATTGCAGATGTAAAAGGGAAGAAGGAAGCTGGGGTAGTTGTATTACTTTATTCTGAATGATACTTGAATGAATGATTCATTTTGGGACTACATTGTAATCTATACATTTGTAATTTTTAAACATTTATGAATGTATTATACTTTTAAGACCATGTTTGATTTAACATTAGGCAGTATTCAAAACTGAACATATGATTTCAAATTTTGAGGTTCCTCACTTCATTTTCAAATAATATGAGCAAGGGATTCTATCCAATTTAGGTGGGTTAGGTAAACAGTTTTTATCCATTTTTAAGAGCTACATATATGACTTGCTTCATATTTTCTGAGTGAAAAGTGTTTTTTTTCTATTTGTTTAAAACCATGAGATAATTTTTATAATGACATTTAAAATAGATTTCTCTTCGAATTTGGGGTTCTTTGAGCTACATTGGGAATAGGGTGGGAATAGGCTACATTCCCATTCTAATAGAAATGGTAACAAGACAATTAGTAATATCACAAAAGGGCTAAATTCCCATGCCCACAGAATTTTTTCATGTAAAACTTTAATGCTCCAGGCATTCTGTTCCAGTTGAATGGCACAGATATCACAGTATCTTGATATCCAAGTACCCACTCACTGAGGATATCCATTAGTAAGGGAAAGGGACAGTGTTTTGGCAAATACAGATGGCCTCGGCCTGCCAGATAAGGACTTCCCAAGGGCCCTTGACATGTTGGACCAGGTGGAGATGCGCTTTCCGGCTATGAGCTCTCCTATTGAGCCAACTTGTCTAGAATAAAATAAATGAACACAAACTTTTCTCAAGCTCCAAGGTAATTTATCACAGACCAGAAGCTTCACTTTGAAAAATCTTCACCTGTCATTCAAAGTGTCTGCTCTCTCTGTAGATGACATTCCATTACATCCATGAGCAACAGATCATCTTGTCAAGAGGCACATGGAAGCCAAGTCATGACCTCCTTTGATTATTTGGCCTCTAATACAAAGGAGGGGACTTTCAACACATAGGCTCCTGCTTTATCAAATAAAGCATGGACATTTGTAATGTGGATTTAAGCCAAGATACATTAACTCAAAGACATGATACCTAAAAGTAGTACAAGCTCTCACTAACATGCTATTTCCTGTACTTTAAATGTTACATCACTCTGGATCTCATTAGGAAATACTAAACCATCATACAGATTCTGGAAATAGGAGGTTAAATGTGGGAGTTAGGGCTTAAATGGATGGTTGAAAAAGTTAAGATATGGATTACCACATCTGAGCAGTAGAGAGGTGCTTACTTCAAACCTAAGTGCTGAATTCAGGAATAATGTCTCAAATCGCTGGGATGTCTGCCCAACACCAGAACCAACGAAAGAGCTGGTGAGGTGATGTAGAAGTCGCTATCTTATGATAGCCTTGGTCATTCAAACAAAGCAAGCTGTGCTTCATTTTCTTTCAAATCACAAATGATTTTCCCAAAACAGACAGTTCTAAGCAAGGCTGTATGGTGTCCTGCATTCTACGCAATGGAGTTCAGTCTTAAAAGGTTGAATGTTTAATTTCATACCTCATCTTGATGAAGCAGCTGACAGAATTGTATTTCTATGCACGTGCATGAGGTTGTTTTCCAGAGAGATTATACTTCGAAACCATATCCCAATTGTAAAAAGACTTCCCCAACTAGTACAAGCAGTAACTGTCCAACTCACCGAGGGCCTGGAAAAAAAGCCAGCAGGCTTTCCTCCTCCTGGAAGGATGCTATGAAAGCCCAGGCTTCTCTCTCACTTGGTACTTACTTCATAATGTTGTAGCTCTTCTGTTTTAGCTTTCCCTCTTGGCCTTTGTTTCTCACCTGGGACATTGTTGCAGGATATTTGATCACACTCTGAACTCAGGCATTGTGTTTACTTACTGGGAAAAAACTAGTTGTTGTGTGACTCAGCCTTAACACAAACCTTTAATCCCTCTGGCTCTAATACAGACACACCATTGGTATACACCTTTATTTTAAACAACGAAGGTAAAGTTAGTTGGTAGAAGAAGCACCCATGTTTGAAACCTATGTCTAATTGAATGGCGAATAAACTGTCAAATCAGAGAAAGATTTCACAAAATAGTATATGCTCAACTCTCATGAGAAAAGAGAGGATAGGGAAGCTATTTGAGGAGCAGTTTGAGAGTAAAGAAGGCAGTTTTACCAGGACAGGACAGTCACAGAGAAACGGGTTGCAGAGAGGGAATAAGCTAGATAGAGGTGAAGATAGAAGGAGCCAGAGAATGAGAAGGAGCCAGAAGATTAGAACAGATTGCCAGAGTTAGTATAAGGCCAAGTAGAGCAATTCAGGCAAGGCCTAGAGAGAGAAGCCAGATTGAATCAGTCAACTTGAACCAGTTGAACCAGCCAGCCAGAGATCAGAAAGAACTAGAAAGGGGATAATCTTTTTTCTTAAATATGAAAAACATTCCATAATTATATTTATTATAAAGTATAACTTTCAGCAAAGACATGGATAACACATAGTACTTGTAAAGAAGTAAGCCTAGGTACTCTTTTATTTTTGATTTTTATTAGTTATTTTATTTATTTACATTTTAAATGTTATCCCCCTTCCTGGTTTCCCCTCCACAAACCCTCTATCTCATCCCCCCCCTCCTGATTCTATGAGGGAGATCCCCCACCCACCCACTCACCCACCCCTCCTGCCTCACCTCCCTAGCATTTCCCTATGCTGGGACATCAAGTGTCCACAGGACCAATGGCCTCCCTTCCCATTAATGCCAGATAAGGACATCCTCTGCTACATATGCAGCTCTAGCCATGGTTCCCTCATGTGTACTTTCTAGTTGGTGGTTTAGTCCCTGGGAACTCTGGTGGGTCTGGTTGGTTTATATTGTTGTTCTTCCTATGGGCATGCAAACCCCTTCAGCTCAGAAGGGGTAATCTTATTCTGTAATACATCTGAGAGCCTGAACATGCTAGACCTAGATAAGATTGTATGGAGGCTCAAGATACCAGGATTAGGCCTAGGTTAGAAGACAAAGCAATAAGATTTGGAGACAATAATTATTACAGGAAAATGAAAGTTACTTTTGCAGGTTATCATCATCCTCTACTACTCTCAGATACCACTATTCCTGAATTCTGGGTCTTTGTCTACACAGAGAGAACTATACCATTGGCTCTCCTTGTTTTCACATCTTCAGGTATGGATTGGAGCTGTAATTCAAACTTTGCTAAACCTCTGTCTCTTACCTAGTAAGTCATGAGATATCTTAGTCTCTATAACTGCCCTAGAAAATCATTCATAACTTTCTTCTTTTATCTGTATCTCTTCAGAATCCTCAGTCAAAAGCAACCATCCGCAAAGGTAGTAAAGCTAATAGAACACATTGCAATGGTGTCCTTTGTCATTTCGTGAATTTAGTTACTACTCTTTTCTCTCATTTAGACTCATAATAAAAATAGTAACACTCTGACCCCACTTCTTAGCATGCTTCCCTCTCACATCCAAGTGAGTATATAAGGCATTTGACTGTAGCCATTTGAGTTGCCCTAAAAAAAAAAAAAAGCCAAAATGTTCTCTATAGGTAGTTTTGAGTTCAAGTCTTGCTCTGCCAGAAGATTATTAAGACACAGAGATAAGAGATATGAAGCATTATTGACCAACTTATACTGAGGGAGAGCAGGGAAAATTTAAAAATAATTAGCAATTATATACAAGCATACTAATATTAAAAGAAAGCATAAATTCATGTAACTTTGAAACTCCTTTTTCTGAATTACTCATATGACATTTCTATAATGTCAGTAGTCTTAAAGCATTAGGAACTAACCCCCTTAAATTTGTGGAAACCAAAGTTGCAGAGATATACTTAATAAATTTCTAGGACACCATTCACATTGATGGTAATAAGAGCATGTTAATTTTGTGTCATTACATTAGAAATCATCACAATCTTAGAAAGTTAGATTGATATATTTGCATCACCCCACAGTTCCCAGAGAAATGGAGGACAGACATGTTTAGCTGGATCCTTTAAGGAGACTCTCACAAGGATCAAGGGAAGATATTTACTGGCTGCATTGTCATCTATACATTCAAATGAGAAATGATTCTTGCTTCCAATGAATTACTTGCAAGTTGTCTTGAATGCTGGAAGAATTCCTTTCCTTAAGGCTTTGGATTTCATAACATTCTTCTTCAAAAGTAACAGCACATGTGACAAAGAGAAAGAGATGGGAAGGGAGAGGAAAAATAGTGAGAAAAAAAGGAAGGAAGGAAGAAAGAAGGAAGCAGAAGGAAGGAAGGAAGGAAGGAAAAGAAAGGAAAAAAGAAGGAAGCAGAAGGAAGGAAGGAAGGAAAAGAAAGAAAGAAAAAGAAAGAAAGAAAGAAAGAAAGAAAGAAAGAAAGAAAGAAAGAAAGAAAGAAAGAAAGAAAGAGGAGGGAGGGAGAGAAAGAGAGAGACAGGGAAAGAAAGAAAGAAAGAAAGAAAGAAAGAAAGAAAGAAAGAAAGAAAGAAAGAAAGAAAGAAAGAAAGAAAGAAAGAGAAGGAAAAAGGAAGGAAAGGAGGGAGAAGATGAGAAGAATGTTGCTGCTTTTAAAGGAGAAGACCCTAGAGTATTACATTAATGAAATATTTCTGAAAAATAAAACCAGGAAGTCATATGCATTTTAGATAACTGACTCGGGTAAGCATGGATCTTAGCAAGTGCTATCTCCTATAAGAGCCAGCATGCTGGGGACCAAAGTGCCAATGGTGCCAATGGTTCTCTTATAAAGTGCAGCTGATTATGAAACATAGACAAGAGACAACTGATGATGTAGATGAAGCCTGAGGTTATCTTATAAAGTTCACCTGACTATAAAATGCAGTCAACAGACAATTGATGTTGTAGATGAAGCCAGAAAGCAGCTTGCTAGAGTTTCCCTTGCTTAGGAAGACCAATCATATCTCTAATCATGCTTTCATGGTATTGGTTGAAATCAACCTATATTCTGAAGGGCAAGATTTTTGCTTGTAGTTCACTCGTTTAAATACTAATTTTATGCACAGTACCACCCATAGAATATACCAAAAAAAAAAACAAAACAAAACACTTCTCAGATTTTCATTAAGTAAATGCTATTTTCTCTCTTTTATAAATGATGAACTAAAGTGAAGAAAAATAAATATCTACTACTTACAACACTTAAAGATGGGCTTACAGGTTAGCCTAAATTACACATTTTTGACAAAACAGTAAAAATAATAAGTTTACTAGTCAATGAGTACTTCATAAGGAAATAGTCATAAAATACTTTATAAGAACTTATCATCCCCAAACAAATGTGCATGTACATTTTTATTAAACCTATTGGAATAGCAGACAATATTACTTTGTAGACAAGGCAGGTGAGATATTTTATTTAATTATTTTCTTCTAAGATCATTCACAATTTCATGAACTATTTCCCACAGATTGGGTTTAACATGTCTAGGAGAACCATGTATGTTATATGCTTTCAAGATTCAATGTTCCCTATACATAGCTTCAAAAGTTGGCTTCAAGAATGGTCATTGTAGTGCTCGCTTTGGCAGCATGTATACTAAAATTGGAATGATACAGAGAAGATTAGCATGGCCCCTGCGCAAGGATGACACACAAATTCGTGAAGTGTTCCATATTTTTTTTTTTACATCACTACAAAATACACCATTAACATGTTCAACAGAATTACTTTCAAATATATTTTATTTGTATGATGATTCAGATACAATATCAGCAACGAGGATATGAATAGTCTGCCTTTAGCAAACAGTTTTTGAATGCTGCCACAGATCATGCAATGACTATCCCCACTTCTTTATGAGTTAGATGAATCTTCTTTCTCTTGCTTATAGTGCATGTTTTGTCCTGTCACTCACTGGGAGTGTGGACACAGTATCTACTTACATGGCACTGATTCATTGCATATGAATTCTTCTCCTGAATTTTAACTACTCGTTTGCCTTTAACATGTAAGTGTTGAGCCTGTTAGTAGTTGGAAAAGCAGAATTAGAGCAATGATGACAGAGTGAAGGAGATGAATTGTTGGGATGTTGTTCATTCCAATATCAACACATAACTGTGGGAAAATCAATTATTTCCACTTCTATAAAAATGCCTACTCCATATGTACTCAGAAATACTTCTTTTTTATTAATAGTTTTCTACATTTCTTTCATGTACTCTGTTTCACATGTTATTTTGATTGATATTTGTCTCATGATTTTCAACATTTTGCTGTGATACTATTGATATCATTTTATATTAATAAAGTCAAGAATACTTTTCAAAAAAAAAAAAAAAAAAGAATGGTCAATGTAACTAAAGTCCCTGAACACAGATTTATCTTTATCTTCACAGTTTAGTTACACACAGAGTTGCAAGTCAGAATGCTGTTTATTTCTACCCAAATGTTTTTAAAATAAAAAAGTCTAAATTGGGATTAATACTAACACCACTTTAACTATCAACTTATTTTATATACCAGAACTCTAAATGTCTCTGTATGAATCCAGCACTGAGGACCAGTCACCCAATTCATCATCTACTCCCAATTCCATTTCTTAAATGTATCTAAATAAAGATAAAGTCACTTCTTATCCACTTATCTACGTATCCACTATAGGGGCTGTTTGACATATTTAAGGAACCATAGTTGATGTATTATTGGAGTATAGCAATCACTTTTTGAGCAAGATCGAGTCTGATGATGGAAAAGGGAGACTCTGGTTATTACTGCTTCCACATTCCCTCGCTTAAAAGTAGATAAGGATTATGGAAGTCTATTAAATAAACTGAAACTACGAGAATCAGAGAGCAGCATGCTAAACATAACAGATTGAAAGGAAGAATTTCAGCCCCCAAAGCCTATCATGGAACGTAAGAATCAAAGTCATGAGGAAACTCGTCATTACTTAAATGGCTTCTAGTTAATACTGGCTTCTCTGTTACCTCCTAAGCATTTTCTTAGTGCTTGAAGATCTAATAACAATGATGATAATGTCTTATCATTAGAAATAGATTCACACACACAGTGTTTATTTCCACACAATAAAAATATAGTCCATTTCAGCTTAGTAACTTATTCAATCCAAGTAGCAACTCTACAAAGAGCAATTAGTATTGTGATATCCATTTTCCATCTAAGGAAACACAAGTAAAGTCTGCTTGAAGGTCCTGTGACTTGTATTGAACCATAAAGTTCATAATTGCAATAAAGTATGCCAGGATGTTGGACACAGACCTAGAATCAGTCCTTTTCATTTTATTATGAAAATTCACTCAAGTCCCAAGTTTGAAAGGATTATAGGTCAAAGTGGCCAACCAATGAAGAGCATGTGTTGTAAGACAGATGACCGCTTAAAGCTAAGCTCTCCCAATTATTAGTATCTGATCTTAGGTAAATCATATGCAGCTCTAAGCTGGAATCTATACAAAACTCCATGCGTATATCTTTTTCATTTAGGGGAGAAAAATAAGCATGTTTTCTAGTATTCACCGAGGTGTTTCTGAGTCAAAGTTGCTAGCTATTGTATCATGATGAAGTATCTACTGAGTGTGAAGATGTGAAGTGGATAGAAAGCTGTGTGCTTCTTGTATAAATGTTATATGATCATATTTTCCCATAGAAGTAAGCAACATTATTTCCCATCATTGGGAGGAGAGGCCCTTGGTCTTGTGAAGATTATATGCCCCAGTACAGGGGAATGCCAGGGCAAGGAAGAGTGAGTGGGTGGGTTGGGAAGCAGGGCTAGGGGAGGGTACAGGGGACTTTTGGGATAGCATTAGTAATGTAAATGAAGAAAATATCTAGTAAAAATAATTTTAAAAAGGAAAAAAAAAGAAAGCAATGTGCTTTGTGTAAAAATGTCATAAGATTATTATCATATTTCCCCATAGAAGTAAGCAACATTTTTTCCCATCATGGTAAAATTTATGATAGCTTAGCTATAAAGTAACAACAGCTATGTTCATATTCTGGGAAGTATGTTTTCAAATTTCATGTTTTTAATTTTTTATTACTTAATTGCATATACCTATGGGGGTACAACTTGATAATTTGATAATCTAAATAAATCAGTGACTAATTTAGTGCCAGTAGAATTCCTGTCTTAACATTTTATTGAAATGTAAAAATTACATTTAATTATGAAGCACAATATGATATTTTGGTGCTTACAAACAATATGAACTGATAAAGTGATAAAATAATAGTGATTGGTGCTTCCATTTCCTTAGAATTACTTTATGTTTTGGGTTCTTTTTTCCTCTCTACAAGTTATTCATAAAAATCTAGCAATTAGCTATTGTAAACTGAAGGATCCCTGCTATGCTGTAGAGTACTAGTGCTTATTATTTCTCCCTATCTGTTAGGGTTCCTGCTATCCTTCATATTTTAATCACTATGCCTATCTGTCTTCAGTAGGAAATGGAGACACAAATAACAATCAAACTTTATTTTCCTTGAGAAAAATCAGGGCAAGACCAGGTGGAACCAGAATGTTAAGCACTGTTCCACTAATATAGAGTGAATGAATTGAAGCCAATTCAATCTAAATGTGTATCCTGATCTATATTTTACTAAGAGAGTATTACAGCACAGCATGTGGATATGTGCAAGGACTTTTATAATGCTTTATCAATCCAATGCTCTTACAGAATAGCTGGTGTATGGTGTTTTCCAGACTACATCTGCAGGATATGGATGTTGCTTTTAGGACCAGAGCACCATGGAACGTAACAGGTATATTGGCACGAGAAAGAAGAGAAAAAGTTGAGGAAGAAGACGGTTATGAGGAAAACTGGTGGCTCTCTCTTCAATTCAATTTGTTTGTACCCTTGGAATTAGGAGCCTAACTAATTCCATACTTTAGTAAAATAAAGGAAGATTTGAAACTAATATTAAAGGTTGTATTGGAACATAATATTAGTTTCAAATCTAGTATTAAAGGTTGTTTTGGAACATATGCTACCCTTTCCAGAATCTCTGAAATGTGTATTCTTCATGGGTTTAAATTCCCTAAAAGATCATCATATTCTTTAATTTTATGACTTATGAGCTAAGTATAAACAGTGGAGCAACAGAAAGAAGAAAAAAAAATCACAATTAAATCAACTTCCTGGATTTAGGCCCCAGAGCCTTCAGCTGAGAAGTGACAGTTGTCATCTATCTCTTGGTACACAGCATAATTCAAGTCATGATTCTTTCATGATTTCAGCTGTATGACTCAGACATGGAAATAGCAGGTTCTACATAGGTAATAAAACTATTTAAAAAGGAATCACTTGGTAATTTGGAACACTTTAGAAAAATAAAAGTGAACATTATTCCCAAGCAAAATATTAATAGGAGACTATGGAACGATCTGTCTTCCCACAGCAATTTCAGAACATATGGTAATACATGCAAATAAAAGGCCGTAGTCAAGGTTGAAACAGCCGTTGTGTAATGAGGCCAGGCAGTAACTCATCGTTTTTCTCTCTAAAATGAAGCTCCATGCTCTTTGCCCAGCTTACAATATTGTAGATCCACACTGGCGTAAGGAGAAAAACTAGATATATATTTAATGTTACAAGACAAATGAAATGTTCCCTGGTAATTTAAATTGTTGTCTTCTGCTCTTGTCTTAGTAGAAGTACCATGACTTTATATGACTTACAAGGTGATATATGGAAAAAAAATTACCATCATCCCATTTCATTCATTGTCTAAGAAGTAAATAAAACACAAGCTTGGGGTCATTGTATCCTTCTAATACTAGGAGAGGAATTAGTCCAGTAGAAAACATTTAAAGTTTTGTAAAAAAAAAACAAAAAATTGTCATGCAAAACTGTACTTTGTAAATAAACATGCATCTGTAATTTATTCATAACAACATGACAAGACCTAAGTCTACATGAAAATGTTTTGGAACAAATATCTGATGCAAAGTGATGTGTAATGCAAGAAGCGGACTTTAACCATAATGCTCACATTTTAATTGGCTAGAAATATTGTTCTGCTATCATTTTTGTTGTTCTTTTTTTTTTCAAAATAAATGTTTGTTCTGAGCTATAATAGGTAGAAAGTACTAAAAATACTTTTTATTTTTCTTGGAAGAATGAGTTTACTGGCTTATTTGTACTTTTTATATTTAATTATTTATGTCTAAACCTAGGGAATATTCATTAAGCATCAGCTGGGTTCCACATATTATGGAAGAAGCAAAAAGCGAAACAAAAAAAATGAATGTGTCTACTCTCTTCTAAATGGCTGCAATGTAGAATACTGAGAACTATATTAGTGAGACCGGAGGATGTCAAGTAAACTTCTGATAAGACTTCAAGCCCAAATTTGGAGGATCAGAAATATCCCGACAGAAGATAGGAATGAGAGCAAGACAAGAGGAACCAATAAGTAAGTGAGTGGGATCTATATTTAAATTGCTGTTTATTTCTAGGTATGCAGGAAAATTGAGATGGCAAAAGAAACATGGGGCCCAAGCACATAGTGACTTATAACTTGTTGGGTAAGTTTAGAAACTATGTGAAATAAAATTCCATGGGAGGTTTTTGAATTTTTTTCAATAATTTACTTATGTATTCACTTTACATCCCAGTCACAGCCTTCTCCCCATCTCCTCCCAGTCCCACCCTTACAAATTCTTTTTCCCATTACTGCTTCCCTTTCTCCTTAGAGAAGAGAAAACCCACCCCTTCTCTGGTAACCGCCCTGCCCTGGGACATTTAGTCCATGCTGGACTAAGTTTATTCTCTAGCCCTGAGGCCAAACCAGGCATCCCAGTGAGAGGAAAGGAATCCAATGGCAGGCAACAGAGTCAGAGATAGGACAGCTCCTGCTCCAATTGTTAGGGGACTTCATATGAAGACCAAGCTGCACATCTGCTACAACACATGTGTGGAGTGTGAGGAGCAGGTTTGGCCGCGGCCCCAAGATGGCATCTGGGACTGCCGCCAAGTCTAACAGCTAACAACTGACTTCCTCATATCCCTCAAGATAGCCACGTCCGTTAAACTGCACTGCACAGATGCACCACCACGAAAGATCAGATGATGTGACAATTGTAGTCCTGTGTCAATGAACTGTGCCTACGTGGAATAGGGTGATGGGGAGTGGATTAGAGGGTATAAAAGGGGATGGCCAAGAGAGTTCGGGGGATCTTTTTACTGCACATAGTTATGTTCCTGAATAAACTGCTTTGAGAAGGACATCGGTTTCGTAGCTTCTTTTCTGCTGGTCAGAGACAATAGCGACAGTGGAGAGCCGAGTTCTAGTCCCTGCATGCTCTTTGGATGATGATTGAGTGTCTGCAAGCCCCTCTAGCTCAGGCTAGTAGACTATGTAGGTCTTCCTGTGGTATCATTGACCCCTCCATTTGCTTAATTTTATCTGCCACACTTACACAAGAAACCCTGACCTTGGCCTGATGTATGGTTGTGGGTCTCTGCTTATGTTTCTATCCACTACTGGATGAAGCCCCTCAGGAGACAGTTATACTAGTTTCCTGTCAGCAAGCACAGCAAAGTATCATTAATTTTGTTGTGTCAGCTCTCTCCATGGCATGGGTCTCACACTGGGGAAGTCACTGGTCAGTTGTTCCCTCAGTTTCTGCCCCAATCTTTATC
Organism: Mus pahari; assembly: GCF_900095145.1. Classification (NCBI taxonomy): domain Eukaryota; kingdom Metazoa; phylum Chordata; class Mammalia; order Rodentia; family Muridae; genus Mus; species Mus pahari. Next base: position 35,953,982 of record NC_034604.1, read on the forward strand.
CCTTTATATCTTGCAGACAAGACACATTTTGCTTACAAGATTTTATGGCTGCATTGATGTCCCTCTCCCTCCTCTGGAAATCCTGCCCTGCTACAGGAGGTTTCCACTTCAGTCTTTGGTAGGAGTCTCAGCTAGAATCACCCCCACAGACTTCCAATATCATCCCCTATCCCAGGCCTCTAACTAGTCACCAGGGATGACCCTGACTGATTTCTATTTTCATTCCCAGTCTTCTCCCCTCTACCTGATCCTCAAGCCTGTTTCCCTCCTCATCCCCTCTTCCATGCATTCCCCTCTCTACATCCACCTCCAATTACCATTTGGGTCTCCTAAGTTAGACTCATACATCCTCCCTTGGGCACTACTGATTATTTAGTTTCCCTGGGTTCATGGATTGTAGAACGGTAATACTGTATTTTATGGGTAATGTCCACATATAAGTGATTATATACCATAAGTGGCTTTCTGGGTCTGGGCTACCTCACTTCAGATGATAATTTCTATTTCCATACATTTGCCCACAAATTCCATGATGTTGTTTTTAATAACTGAATAGTATTGCATTGTATAGATGTACCATAATTCTTTATCGATCTAGCTATTATGAATAAAGCTACTATGAGCATAGTTGAGCAAGTGTCCTTTTGGTACAGTGGGCCACTATTTGGGGTATAAACCTGGGAGTGCTATAGTTGGGTTCTGAAGAAGAACTATTCCTAATTTTCTGAGAAACTGCCAAGTTGATTTCCAAAGGGGTTTTAAGAGTTTTCATTCCCACCCACAATGGGAGAATGTTCCCCTTGCTCCACATCCTTTCAGCCATGTGCTGTCAGTTGAGTTTCAATTCAATTCATGTCAGTTCAGTCTTCAATCTTAGCCATTCTGATGGGTGTAAGGTAAAATCTCTCAGTAGTTTTGATTTATTTTGATTGTCCTGATGAATAAGGACATTGAACATTAGTTCTTGGCTACTAGAGATTCCTCTGTTGAGAATTCTGTTTATCTCTGTGACCCGTTTTTCAATTGGGTTATTTGATTTCTTGGTGTCTAATTTCTTTAGTTCTTTTTATATTTTGAATATTAGTCCTCTGTTAAATGTAGGGTTGGTATAGATATTTTTCCATTCTGTGTGCTGCTGTTCTGTTGTAACACTGGCAATCAATAAGCATGGGTTATCTTCCCATCTTCTGATATCATCCTCAAAATTTTCCACAGAGACTTGAAATTCTTATCATGCAGGTCTTTCACTTGTTTAGTTAGAGTTACACTAAAGTATTTTATATATGTAACACAACCCATTTATCATTTTTATAATGGAAGGCTACTGATTTCTTGGTATTAATTTTGTATCCTACCACTGTGTGGAAGGTGATTTTCAGCTGTAGGAGTTCTCTGGTAGAATTTTGGGGGCCACTTATGTATACTAATATATCATCTGTGTGTAGCAATCCTTTGACTTCTTCCTTTCCAATTTGTCTTATGGATGTACCTTCACTTCAAGTAATATGTTAACTAGGTAGGAAAAATTAGGCAGCCTTGTCTTGTCTCTGATTTTAATGAAATTGCTTTAATGTTCTCCTCATTTAATTTGAAGCTGGCTATTCTCTTGCTACATATGCTTTTGAATTTTTTAATTTGTATTTTTGAGAACTTCATGCATGAGTACTATCTCTATATCACACCTGTTCCCCCACAACTCATCCTATATTCAAATCCCCAATTTAAGGTCTCTTCTTCAATTATTATTGTTGTGTGCATTCACGAATACATACACACAGTAACTGTCATCTATCTATTTATTTATCTACTATCAATCGGTCTATAAGTCTGTGTGTCTGTCTCTGTCTGTCTCTGACTCTCTCTCTCTCTCTCTCTCTCTCTCTCTCTCTCTCTCTCTCTCTCTCTCTGTCTCTCTCTTTCCTGGATATACAAATTATCAAATCCAATTAATGTTGCTCAAATATACATTCTTTAGGGCTGAACATTTGGGATTTGAAAAGTAGAACCATGCAATTAGAGGAGACTGAACTTTCTATCAGAGCCACCATTTGAAGTTTTACTCCATGTTGTCATGTCGAATAGTATTGCTACCTTATCGAGGTAATAATATTATTGAAATTTCATGGGTACATTTTTACTGTCATGTCTATGGATACTATCTAGCAACAGACATATTTTCATTCATTCTCTTCGCCCTCTGGGCCTCTCTTCTGTCTTCTTCCACACATGCTGCTGCTCCGCTTCTCCCCTCCACTCTCCTCTCCCATCCAGGTCCCTCCATTCCTCTGCATTACATGACTATTTTCCCCTTTCTGAGTGGGATTTTGCATCCTCACTTGGACCTTCCTTCTTTAACTTCTTTGGATTTGTGAGGTATGTAATGGGTATTCTGAACTTTTTGGCAAATATCTACTTACCATTGAGTACATGCCATGCATGTCCTTTTGGGGCTGTGTTACTTCACTCAGGATGATATTTTTCAGTTCTATCCATTTGCCTGCAAAATTCATAATGTCTTTGTTTTTGATAGCTGGTTAGTATTCCACTGTGGAAATGTAGCACATTTTTTTAAAAAATCCATTCTTCTGTTAAGGAACATCTTGGTTGCTTCCAGTTTTTGGCTATTACAAATAAAGATGCTATGAACATAGTGGGGGAAGTGTCCTTGTGATATGGTAGAACATCTTTTGGGTATATGCCCATGAATGGTGTAGCTGGGTCTTCTGGTAGGTCCATTTTGAATTTTTCTGAGGGACTGCTAGATTGATTTTCAGAGTGGTTGTACAAGTTTGTGATTACACCTTCAATGGGGGAGTGTTCCTCTTAATCCACATCCACACCAGCATGTGCTGTCACTTGAGTACTTAAATAGCCATTCTGATTGGTGTAAGGTGGAACATCAGATTTGTTTTGATTTGCATTCCCCTAATGACTAAGGATGTTGAACATTTCTTTAAGTGCTTCTTGGTCATTCAAGATTCCTCTGTTGAGAATTCTGTTTAGCTCTGTACCTCATTTTTTAATTGGGTCACTTAATTTCTTAGAGTTTAATTTCTTGAGTTCTTTATGTATTTTATATATTAGCCTTCTATCAGTTGTACAGGTAGTGAAGATCTTTTCCAAATCTGTAGGCTGCCATTTTGTCTTGTTGACAGTGTTCATTTCCTTACAAAAGCTTTTCAGTTGAAAAAATTCTCATTTATCAATTGTTAATCTTAGAGCCTGAGCCACTGGTGTTCTGTTCAGGAAGGTTTTCCCTGTGCCAACGTGTTCAAAGTTATTTCTTGCTTTCTCTTCTAGTAGATTCAGTGTATCTGGCTTTATGTTGAGGTCCTTGATACAAATGGACTTGAGATTTGTGCAGCATGATAAATATGGATCAAACTGCATTCTTACACATACAGAATGCCAATTAAACCAGCACCAGTTTTTTGAAGATGCTTTCTTTTTCCCCCTGTATTGTTTTGGCGTCTTTATCAACAGTCAATGTGTAGGGTTTGTTCCTGGGTCTTTGATTTTATTCCATTGATCGATTTGTCTGTCTCTGTGCTAATACCAAGTGGGTTTTTGTTTTGTTTTTGTTTTTTAATCACTATGGCTCTTTTATTGTTCAGAATTGTTTTGGCTATCCTAGGATTTTTTTTTCCCATACAAAGTTGAGAATTTCTCTTTAAATATCTGTAAGAAATATGTTGGAATTTTGATGGGAATTGCATTGAATCTATAGATTGCTTTTGATAAGATGGCCATTTTCACTATATATATCCTATTGATCCATGAGCATGGGAGATCTTTCCATCTTCTGAGGTATTCTTTGATTTCTTTTTTATGGAAATTGAAGTTCTTATCATATAGGTCTTTCACTTGTTTAGAGTTACACCAAAATAGTTTATATTATTTGTTGGTATTGTAAAGGTTACTGTTTCCCTAACTTGTTTCTCAGCCCATTGATTATTTGTATAATACAGAACTACTGATTACTTTGAATGAAATTTATATCCAGCTGTTTTGCTGAAGTTGTTTATTAGCTGTAGGAGTTCTCTGGTGGAATTTTGGGGGTCATTATGTATTCTATCATAGCATCTGTGAATAGCAATACTTTGACTTCTTCCTTTCTAATCTGTATCCCCTTGATCTATTTTACTTGTCTTATTGCTCTAGCTAGAACTTAAAATACTATGTTGAATATAGATGGGGAGGGCAAAGGGAAGGGGAGAGAGAACAGCCTTGTTGCTGATTTTAATGGAATTGCTTCAAGTTTCTCTACATTTTATTTGATGTTGTCTATTAGTTGGCTGTATATTGCTTTTATTGTGTTTATGTATGTTCCCTGAATTCATGATCTTTCCAAGACTTTTAACTTGAAGGGGTGTTGGTTTTTGTTGAAGGCTTTTTCAGGATCTAATGAGATTATCGTGTGATTTTAGTTTCTTTGGGTTTGTTTATATAGTGGATTACATTGATGGATTTTCATATGTTGAACCATTCCTGCATCTTTGAAATGAAGCCTACTAGATCATGGTGAATGATATATTTGATGTGTGCTTGGATTCGATTTGTAAGATTAAAGAGTTTGAGAAATGTTTTCCAAGTCAATGCTCCTCAGAAACAAGCTGAAGTGGCTCTTCTAATATCCTATAAAGTTGACACCAAGCAAAAGCAGTCAACAAGATGGGGAGGGATACTTTATATTCACCAAAGGAAAAAATCTACCAAGATGAAACTAAACAGAGACACAATGAAACTAACAGATATTATGAACCAAATATTGTTAACAAATATCTATAGAACATTTCACCCTAAAACAAAAGAATATACCTTCTTTTTATCATCTACTGTAACTTTCTCTAAAATTGATCTTATAATAATACACAAAATAAGCCTCAACAGATACAAAAAGATTAAAATTACCCCTTGAATTATATCAGATCACAGAGCAAGGCTGGACTTTAACAACAGAACAACAGAAAGCCCATATATTCATGGAAACTGAGCAACTCTACTCAATAATGATTTGGTCAAGGAAGAAATTAAAAACTGTCTTAGAGTTCAATGTAAATGAAGATACATCATACCCAAACTTATAGTACACAATTGAAGAGAAAAATTGATAGCACTAAATGCCTTCATAAAGAAATTGGAGAGATCCTATACTACCAATTTAACAGCACACCTGAAGGCTCTAGGAGAAGAAGAATCAAACACACCCTAGAGAAGCAGAGTTCAGGAAATAGTCAAACTCAGGGCCAAAATCAACCAACTAGAAACCAAGAGAATGATACAAAGAATCAACAAAACCAGGAGTTGCTTCTTTCAGAACATCAACAAGATATATAAACTATCTAAAAGTTCCATAAACTGTCTCCAAATTAACAAAATCAAGAATGAAAAGGGAGACTTAACAACAGAAATTGAGGAAATTAAAAAATTATCACGTTTTATTACAAAAGCATATACCTGACAAAACTGGAAAATGTAGACAAAATGGGTGGTTTTATAGGCAGATACCACATACCAAAATTAAATCATGATCAGATAAATTGTCTAAACAGTCCTATAACCCCTATGGAAATAAAGGCAGTCAGTAAAATCCTCCCTACCACATGAAGCCCAGGGCTAGACAGTTTTATCGAAGAACTCTACACTTTTAAAGAATAGCTAATACCAAAACTCATCAAACTATTCCACAAAATAGGAACAGAAGGTGCACTACCTAATTTATTGTGTGAGGCCATAGTTACCCTGAAACCTAAACCATACAAATACCCAACAAAGAAAGAGAACTTCAGACTTGTTTCTCTTATGAGCATCAAAAATTCATCTTTGATTAAGGGTGAGAGCTGCATTTATCTGTAGGCATGAAAAGAAGTACTTAAAATATTAGAAATTATGTCAGCTTAGGAAAAGGCATGTTTACTTCTTAGGATTATGAACACCATGAGTTTTTGACTAAGTTTAAAATTCTGAGGCATGAATTCCTTCCCATCAATTAGGCCTTCAGTTCAACTAGACAACTGTTAGTTACCCCAAGATAAAGATGCTCATAATGTGTTGCCAAGTTTATGTTGCTAGGCCAGTTGCCATTTGTAGGCTTCTTGGTAGAGCAATCATTTCCTCCCCTATCTTGGCATCTTGCATAGAGCCTTCCAATACTTTGAGAGCCAGTCCTCTTCAACTCCATCTCATGTCCTCCAAGTCCTGTGTCCAAAGCATTTCATGTCTTCAGCAACAGGGTCTTGCCTTACAGTTCTGAAAGGCAACAACGGGTAATGGCAATAGCCCATATTGTTTTGGGAACCTTATATTTTTTCTGAATTACAACTCAAAGGATAGTTTCTAATGCTTGCAACTAGGGTGTTTGTTATACATTCCATGACTCTTGGGGGTAAGCCTCATCACTCCATCTAGTATACATTCATTAATATAGTTATACATACTAATTATATACAATATATAATATAAATCACCATATTGTACAATAACAACCTTTATTAATATATAAAATAATATAATATTAAACATTAATATTTATATATATATATTAATCATATAGATATATATAATGTTCATATGTTTAAAGTAAGCTTTAAAATACTGTGGTGCCTATGGGTTTTTCAAACATGCTTAGTGTTATTTCTTTCCTCCCTCCACTGCCTGTGAAATGCTTCGTCTTCCTTCACAGTTAGAGATTTTCTTCTCCATTTTTCTGAATACCCACTTTACATTACCTGTCTCCTATCATCTGGCTGTATAGAACTATTTCCTTGTCTCTGCTGCAGGGTCGTTTTCTATGTTCTTGGCTTCTTTGGAGACTTCAGTTGGTATTTTCAAGTCTAAAGATACAATCTACAAAAAAAGGATAACATGTGGTGTTTGTTTTTCTGGGTCTGGATTACCTGACTCTGTGTAATATTTTCTACTTTCATTCATTTATCTCAAATTTCATGATTCTATTGTTCTTTATAGCTGTGTTTTCCACTGTGTATATGTAGCACTGTATAGAACTACCTATGTTGATATCTATAGTGACCCTACCAGTTTGATATCCCCCAGGTAGTAAATGAGGGTACTTATTTCTTCCAATTCTCATCAGCATTAGTTGTCATCTGTTTTCTCTACCTTGGCATTTCTGACTGAGGCAAAATGAAATATCCAATTTTTTGAATTTGCATTTTTATAATTGCTAAGGATGTTGAATACTTTGAAAATATTTCTTACAATTTTAATATTTTCTTCTGAGAACTGTCTGTTGAGATCTATAAGTCATTTTTGTCTTGTTTTTGTTTTCTCTGATTTCTGAGATTATAATTCTCCCTTCCCTTTATTTCCTTCAAGTCCTCCCATATACCTCACCTTACTGTCTTTCAAATTCACGGTTTGTCATTAATTGTTACTACATACACTACATATATATGCATGTATATTCTTAAATCTAACCTGTTCAGTCTGTATAATGTTTCTTGTATGTATGTTTCCAGGGCTAACCAGTTGGTGTTTTAGACAGCCAATGAGTGTGCTCTTGCTTGTTTTCTTGGTTGATTTTGAAATGTTTGGTTGACCTCTACCAGATGGGTAGCTGGAAAGTACTCTTATTCTATGGCTTCTGCTTAACTCCGTTGTTTCCTTTGCTGCAAATATTTGTGAGAATTTTACACATGAGTACAATCCACCCTGACCAGATACCTTCTTCTCTACCAGGTTTAACTTCTCTTCTTCTTCATATTCCTTTCTCAAATTCCTTTTTCTATTAGCTATAGTATTGAGTCTGATTTGTATTGCTCCCATGTAGATGGGAGTAGGAGCACCTATCAGAGGACTCATCTCTGAATTAGACAGACTCCCTCTTACTTAGCTTTGGTCAATGGATTGTAGCTCCTCTATTAGTGCCCACTTCATTTGTAGGATTTTTCAACAGAGGAATAACAATGTATTTAATATGTCTGCTATAGGTATAAGGATGAAGATTTGAGTTTTAATTGTTTTGGAATATGGATACATTACAACATATACTCATGGAAATTGATTATGTAATTTCTTTTTAATTATTTCTTTCTCGTTTCTTCACATGAATTTAACATCAGAATTTAATGTTAATTTGAGGATTAAGCTTATTGTTTGTCATTTAAAAAAAAAACAGCTAATTTAGAAAAAGTATTCTATTTCAAGCATGATAATTATGTAATTAATAAGTGGAATAGTTAGGATCCAGAAAATAAATCTTTGTCCCTGGAATACTTTTGTGGAGCTACAGAAAGTGCTAATAAAAAGCATGTCGTAAGATATTTATATATAGCAAAATTAACAAGAATCAGGCCATGCATTTGAAAAAAAAAAACAAAGAGGGGTATACAGGACATTTTGTTGGAAAAAAGACCGGGAAATGTAATTAAATTATGATCTCAAAAATAAAATAAAATTAAAAAGTGTATAAACAAATATGTATGGCTTAACATCTATATTATAATAAAAATAATTTGTTTCTGGTTTTTATTTCTTTCATTTTTGAAAATTTCTATTTTTTTAAATATTAATTCCATTGTTAACTTTACCCCAAATTATTTAATTCATATTGCTCACCTTAGCACCAACATTTTGTCCTTATTTAGGTAATGAAATGGTCCCATAACTTCATTCTCTTGCTTTTTAGGCCTTTTATATGGTCAGTGAACATGAGGTGTGTGTATGTGTGTGTGTGTGTGTGTGTGTGTGAGAGAGAGAGAGAGAGAGAGAGAGAGAGAGAGAGAGAGAGAGAGAGAGAGAGGAAAATATGCATGCAATCTATATAGAGAAACACATGCTCTCT
>NC_034604.1:35962844-35980644 GCF_900095145.1 Mus pahari
TGTCTCTCTCTCTCTCTCTCTCTCTCTCTCTCTCTCTCTGTGTGTGTGTGTGTGTGTATGTATGTGTAGTTACATATCTACATATCTAGTTAGAAGACAGGATTTGATGTCTGATGTCTTTACCTATCTTTCTCAATATTTTATTTTTAGACCGTGTTTAATTAAACATTGAGCTCACCAATTAGCTAGACAACCTGACTCCTGTTTCAAAGAACATTAAAATTCAGGATTTGAACCACTTTTCTGGGATTATTGCATTTCATTGTCTTTGATTTTAGTCATCCAGGAGCCATGTGCTTTTGTAGGTATAATTGTTGCTTTATCCCTCTTTATCTTGTTCTTATCTTTTCATTTTATTGAAAATAAATATTTTTTCTCATGCAATATATTCTAATTACAGTTTTCTGTCCTTCTATCCATCCCAGTTCCTTCTCAGCTCTCTTCTTTTCCACATCTATTTTTTAAAATCTTTTATTAGAAAAGAACAGGCTTGTACGAGTTAACTACATGAAACACGACAAAATAAAATATAAGAAAATAAAACCTATCACATTGTGTCTGGACAAGACGAACCAGTAGGAGGAAAGGAGGTCCAAGAGAAGTTAGAAGAACCAGACACAGACTCATTCACACATTGGGCGTATTCACAACCTTGTGGGTGGGACCACCTCTGGGCTGGTAGTCTTGGATTCTATAAGAAAGCAGGCTGAGCAATCAAGGGGAAGCAATCCAGTAAAGAGCATCCCTCCATGGCTTCTCCATCAGCTCCTGCTTTCTGACCTGCTTGGGTTCCAGTCCTGCATCCTTTGGTGATCAACAGCAGTATGAAAATGTAAGCCGAATAAATCCTTTCCTCCCCAACTTGCTTCTTGGTCATGATGTTTGTGCAGGAATAGAAACCCTGACTAAGACAAGGATTTAACCATTTTTTAAGGGCATCTATAATCTTTACATATGTGGTTAAGATCATTTTCTTGTGAATCATTTATGTTGGAATATTCAGGGCCTTCTATGGTAGGACAACTGGGCTCAAGTGGAGACATATTGCCCTGGCTGTTGTGTTTTTATGCTGACATCTAGGCATCTGGGATGGGGATGATTACAGGTCTATATGCTCTTCATTGAGTGGGTGTTTTGATTCTTGGTTTCTGTTTCTTCTCTGGAATTTCAGCGAGTGTGAATTTCACAGCCATGTGTTGCCTGGCAGGAAATTTTCTTTGAGTCTGATAGTTGTGGTCACTGGGACTTCCAGGTAAAATGTGCTTCTGGATACTGGGAAGTGTGGGAGGCCCAGGAGGGAGGAGAGCAGAGACTTCAACCAGGATCTGTTTTTGTCATCTTAGAATAGGGGGAAATAGTGAAGAGAGGTCATCCCAGACAGGCTGCTATGGCACTATCGATTCTAGCAGGGGATTGGATCTAGAGGAACAGATGTAGTAGGGAAGCTAGGTAGGCAGCCTACCTGCTTCTCTGGCAAGAGTGGTGTGCAGGTTAGCAGGGAGTGCCTGCTGGACTTGGGAACTGGGATAAAACAACAAGTAAGAAGAGGGAGAAGCAGAAGGGAAAGTCTGAGGGATCCATGGAGACACAGATGGAGGGGAGGAAAGCTGCAGTAGGTGTTGTGTTGCAGAGATGGGGAAGAGACTGGGGATTAGGTGTGGAGGGACAGGAGAAGTAGGAGACAACTTTTTTTTTCTTAGATTTTTTTTTAATTTACATTTCAAATGTTATCCTCTTTCCTAGTTTAACCTCTGAAAATCCCCCATCCCCTCCCCCTGCTCCCCAATCCACCCACTCCCATTCCTGGTCCTGGCATTCCCCTATACTGGGGCATAGAGCCTTTACAGGACCACGGGCCTCTCTTCCCACTGATGACCGACTAGGCCATCCTCTGCTACAAATACAGCTAAAGCCACAAGTTCCACCATGTGTTTTCTTTTAATGGGGGCATAGTTCCAAGGAGTTCTGAGGGTACTGGTTAGTTTGTATTGATGTTCCTTCTATGGGGCTTCAGTCCCCTTCAGCTCCCTGGGTATTTCTCTGGCTCTTTCATTGGGGAGCTTGTGCTCTGTCCAATGGATAACTGTGAGCATCCACTTCTGTATTTGCCAGGCACTGGCAGAGCCTCCTTGCAGGAGACAGCTATATCAGGCTCCTGTCAGCCGGCTATTGTTGGCATCTGCCTAATGTCTGGGTTTGGTGTTTGTTTATGGGGTAGATCCCCAAGTGGGGCAGTCTCTGGGTGGCCATTCCTTCAGGCTCTGCTCCAAACTTTGTCTCTGTAACTCCATCCATGGGTTTGTTGCCCTGGCAGGGGACTAGGATAGCATCAATGGAAGACAGAGACTGAGGTCTCTGGAGATGCAGGGGAGGGGGAACAGTTTAAGGTAACATTGGGCGGAGAAATTTTCTTAAAGACCGTCCCCCTTATTTAAAACGTCCCGCCTTACACATTTATTGAGATGAATGTGCTTCTAGGATTTTCTTTCTGCCAATCTTTCTCTTGGTTGTTTCATTTTCTGTGAGTCTTATATATGTAAAATTCTCATGTAGGGTTATAATTTCCACTACTGTTTTGATGGATGAAAGAAGTAGAAGTATCAGAAACAATGGTTTGGCAATAATCCTGGTATTGATTCAGAAGAATCAAACAAATATAACATTTGAACACTTGAATTGCACTTCTGTTATGGTTCGGAAACAGAGAAACTAGAAAAAAGTTGTGATTGCCTCCCATAACAATGGGAGATTACAGAGTTCTCATTTAGGTTTATCAATAATTGTGAAATAAAATGAAGAAAACACCAGAAAAGTGGAAAAGAAAGTATAAGAAGGAATAAGAATGTGTGATTTAGAGCCAGAAAAAGTCAAACTACATGAATTAGAATTACAAAGTTATAAAAAAAAAAGCAGGGGGAGGGTAACAGAAAATGAAATGTTATAAAAAGCTTGTTCATACAGAGAGAGGGGGGACTATACAAAATAAATGACAAAATTACAGAAATATAAATTCAAAAATATATCTGACAATACAATGTTATGAAAAATATCTCTTATACTAAAAAGGACTGGAACCTTTGGTGGATCTCACAGTCAAAGTTAATAATAGACCTGAGGTCACTTAATCCTGCTGTCCTAGCAGGGGCTGTCTCAGCCTTTGTCCCCTGCTATTAGATCCCATTCCCCTACATAGGCTGCCTTGGTTGGGCCTCACTGGAAGAGGATGAGCCTAGTACTGCTTTTGCAATTGAAGATACTGAACCACTAAACAAGGAACATGCATGGGGTGGACCTAGCCCCCCCCTCCCCACTGTACATATGTAGCAGATATGCAGTTTGGCCTTCATATGGGTCTGGCAACAACTGGAGTCAGAGCTGTCCCTGAATCTGTAGCCTTCCTATGGATTCTGTTCTTCTAACTGGGTCGCCTGGCCTGCCATCAGTGGGAGAGGATGCACCTAGTCCTGCAGTGACTTGATGTGCTATGGTGGGATGGTACACAAGGGCCCCCACTTCTCAGAGGAGAATTGGAGGGGGAAAAGAAAGAGGAGCAGCTGCGTGAGGGGGTAAAGGGAAAAAGGGGCCTGATACCTGGATGTAAAATGAATAAACAAATAAATCTAAAAATTTCAAACAGAGAGAGAACAGCATAATAGCCAACCTTACATGTCTTGGATTCCCCCATGTAATCAGCTTTTATAACCTTAGCATTTTCTGCTCATGATTTCCAATATCTGACTAACTGGCCAGGGAGAACATTAGGACCTGTGTCTACTAATTACCTTTGTAACTGGGAGCATTCCTGCTCTTAGGTCTATGGCTGCTTCTCAACTGATAATCATAAGATTTCGCTGAATATATTTTGCATCTGTATGTATGTATTAAATCATCCCAATTATCCTATTTACACGACTGCAGGAGAACTCCCTTCCATCCTCATTGGAGGAGTAAGGTTTCTGGCATTTCAAGATGGCATAATCCTGCATTTCCTACTTTCCCCAGCAGATTCCTTTGCCAACAGTGTCTCTCCCTCTAGAGGAGTGCCTTTCTCCATAGCATTCTGGGAGGAAATAAGAAACAAAAGAAAGAAATACGAAAGGAGGAAATAAGAAAACAGGAGCTTAGTCTCATCTGAGCATCTGTTTCATAGACCACATTCAGTTCTCCTGAGTGGCTTGATTTTCTCGACTTTGCTCTAAAGACCGTTTTCTATTTAATCTCTGACATCACAGAGTGGAGTATACTGTAGTGTAGTGTAGCATAGTGTAGTGTAGTGTGGTGTAGACTAGTGTAGTGCTGTATGCAGGTGTAGGGGAATTCTTTCCTTTATATCTTGTTTAACAGTACAAATTATAGATTATTGTTCCTTTGTATGTCTAACAAATATTTCTGGAAATTTTATTATATATTTTATTATTTGTGACTATCATATATATATATATATATATATATATATATATATATATATATGTATATATATATATATGTGTGTGTGTGTGTGTGTGTGTGTATAGTGAAATATCACCATATACTCTCAATTGTCTTCCTCCAATGTGTGCTTTTCTCTCATAAGATAATCCCCTTCTAACTTAATGTCTTACCCAATTATTGCTACATATATGTGCATGGGTGTAGGGCCATTCATTAGAGCACAGAGAAACCCACCTGTGACCACATCTTCAAAGAGGAATGATTCGCCATCCCCAGCAGATATTCACTGACAATGGCTCCTAGTAAAGTATTGGGTCGGGGGAGCAACTCTTCCATTTATGCTGACATATTGACTGTCTTGACCTCATATAGGTCTTGTACAGGTATCTATAGTGACTGTGAGTTACTAAGTTCAATAGCCATGACTTAGAAGACAGCATTTCACATCTGTCCTCTCTATTTGTGGCTCCTTCTGGATTTTTGTTTCTCAACTTCTATAGATTACAAGGAAAGTCCAACTCTAGAGAAAGAATATATGCTTTGTGACTCATAAGTTTGGGAATTTACATTTCAATGAGATATGAACTGAAATCTTTGAATACTAAAATGTAAACAGATGTCTTGCCTGTGAACAATGTAGTTCTTTTGTGCCTCAGCACATCTATTTCCTCCTTGTCTCTAATACATAGAATCTTTAGAGTTAAGGATTAAATCAAGTGTCTATATTTCATTGCAGAAACTATTTAGGAAGGCAGGTCCTTGCTATTTATTTCATGACTTTGAAATCTGATATCTATTGGGAGTGGCCATTAGAAAGGTAGATATTTCTATAAATTTCATTGTCTTTGAGTGTCATAAAGAAGCATAAAAGTTCCATGGAGTTTGTGCAATATTCTAAGGTTTACCTAGGGTGTGTTTTTTGATCCATTGTGAATTATACCTTACACATATAAAGGTCAAATATAAAACATGGTTTGTAGAGTTTGTGGTTGCTTTCACACTTTAAAGCCCATAGATATTCTGCTCTGTGAGTGTAGGAATAATAAAGAAAAGAATCTGGAAATAGCCCTGAGTAAATGAGTCAAAATCTCTACCTCTGCCTGGGGCATACTGTACCAGACCTTATAGACTGTCGCTCCAGTGACTTAATTCACTACTGCTACCCTACCCTCAATGTCCCTAAGTATCAGCACTCTTAGAGGCAGGTGTGGCAAAGATGTCTACATAAGACGCCTGAGTAGACCAGGCTGTTCCTTTCATGTTTTTTTCTATTTTGATTTGGGTTTTTACACCACTTGAAACTAAAACAGACATAAAGTTGTTTTCTAAAGTCTTCTTACTGTTATAGATATATCACCAGTACTTAATGCAAAGGCAAACCATGAATAATCTAATCCTAAACCTGTAGTTTACTCAGAGGACCACGAGAAACCAAGTTTCTTTTCTGAGGTTTTGATACCTTTTCATCCATATAGACTCATGTCATAATTTCACAGTTCTTATTTGTTCTAACTCTGTCAAATAGAAACATGTTATGTTTTTATAACATCTATATTTTAACTTATTAGAGTAATTTCCAACTTTCTTGGACTTTGCTTATTCATGTATTTCAGTGCCCCAAATACTGTGAGCTCATTGAGAGTATAAGTAGCTATTCTTTGATTGATTTCTCCAATATTGAACTGGGCAGAATTTAAAATTACCTGTAGATATGAATATATGAATGAATAAAATCTCCAAGTGGTAAAGTATACAGAAAATTGAAAGAAACAAGAACATAAAGTATTGCCAGAAAAAAAGGCTTAAAATGCCAGCCATGATACTTTGTTATACAAGTGCTAGTCTGGTTTCATTCAGTGTTTCAACACTGATTGAAATGTAGTGATTACCAAAAGGTCTATGTTGAGTTGACTCAGGCTACAGAAACTAGAAATAGTCTCTTCTTTTATTAGCAGTATTTATGCTGGAAAAGAAAGTAAGATTGAGAATACACTGTATATCATTAGTGATTTGTAAGTTTCCTTATGAGTGCCCGAGAATTTTGAGCCTAAAATTCTAGCAAGAGGAAAATGGGATCAGCTGTACAACTGATAGGACCTGCAATATAAAACTATTTGGAGCAGGGCTGGAGGGGGGAGGGTATAGGGGACTTTGGGGATAGCATTTGAAAGGTAAATGAAGAAAATATCTAATAAAAACAAACAAATAAAACAAAAACTATTTAAGCAGACAAGTCCAGCTGGTATTCTGTGGTCTGCATGAATCTTGTGATAGCATAACAAAGCCTGTAAACTTAATTTAACATTATGGGATGTGTGTGTGTGTGTGTGTGTGTGTGTGTGTGTGTGTGTGTGTGTGTAATTTGCTTTTGGAGTTTGATTGTGTAACTCTCAAGTGTGAACTTTGTAGACGAAAACAGTGTCACAATGTTTAAAGGTTGGACATGCTTAGTAGAGAAAATAATTTTTCTTGGAAAACAACAAGATAGGATCTTGTCTGACTGTCATCATACAGTATACATTTTAGTATAAAAAGTCACACATGGTGATCATTTCTAATGAGGATATATTGACAACATTTTACTCTAATTCTCAATTGAAGACAATAGAATTATACCTAGTTTGTTTCATCAGAATGTGAAGCCATCTTGAATATGACCAGCTGAGGCTTATGTATAATGTTTCTCTCACAGTATAACTCCAGTCAGCCATGAAAGCTTCTACAATATAATCTTCTGCTGCATAAATGTTTTGAATAACAAAATATTAAATATAGTAGTCTGGTACAACAAGCTCAATGTTATTATTTAGTGAAAAAAGGTATAGTAGCTAAGATTCAGCTGCTCTACAAGGTCAGGTAACTATGAAAGACAATAGTGATAAGTAATTTGGAGGTTTTCTTAAAAAGTGAATCCAATAGACATAAAGAAATTGCTTCATTCTGTTTAAGAATTTGAAACTTCTAAGAATGAACAAAAACCCCACACTTTGGTCTCCATTCTTCTTGAGCTTCATGTGGTCTGTGAATTGTATTTTGGGTATTCTGAGCTTCTGGGCTTGCAATCCCTCTAATAATGGAGGGGTGTTCCTCTTTCTCCTCATCCTCAACAGCATCTACTGTTACCTGAGTTTTTTATATTGCCTTTCTGACTGGTGTAAGGTGGAACAAAGTACCCATGGGAGGAGATACAGAGAAAAAGTGTGGAGCAGAAACTGAAGGGAAGGCCATCCAGAGACAGCCCAATCTGGGTATCCATTCCATATACAGTTACTAACCCAGACTCTATTGTGGATGCCAACAAGTGCTTGCAGACAGGAGCCTGATATAGTTGTCTTCTGAGAGGTTCTGCAAGAGCCTGACAAATACAGAGGTGGTTGCTCACAGCCAACCATTGGACTGAATACAGAATCCCCAATTGAGTTGTTAGAGAAAGGTCTGAAGGAGCTGAAGGGGTTTGCAGCCCCATAAGAGGAGCAACAATATCAACTAACCAGACCCCCCCCCCCAGAGCTCCCGGGGACTAAACCACCAACCAAAGAATACACATGGAATGACCCATGACTCCAACTGCATATGTAGCAGAGGATGGCCTTGTTGGGCATAAGTTGGAAGAGATGTCCTAGGTCCTGTGAAGGCTGGATGCCCCAATGCAGGGAAATGCCAGAATGGAGAAGCAGAAGTGGGTGGGTGGGTGGGTGGATGAGGAATTACCCTCATAGAAACATGGGGAGGGAGGATGAGATAGGAGGTTTGGACAAGGGAAGCCAAGTAAGGGGATAACATTTGAAATGTAAATATCTAAAAAAGAGAGTTTGAAACTTTGCCAGATCGATATTAGAAATAGAGTGATGTAAGGAAGCCTAAGCTATTAACTGCTCTCAGTACACAGAATCTAAGAAACCAGTAGAATTTGCCCTCATGAGTGAGTCCAGTTGATTAAATAGCAGGAGATCTAGTTACTCACGGACAGGAGAGAATGGATGTTGCAGTCAAAGATAAAGCTAGAATCCCCCCTCCCTCTACCTTTTTGACGTTTTAGGCTTCCAGTGATTGCATTATACCATCCCACAGTGGGGATTATCATCTCTTTTGCACAGCTTGCCATAAGAATGGGTAATATCTCTGTAGAGCATCCTTAGCCAAACCCAGACATACTGAATCAGTTCAGCTTCTAAGCCCAGAAACTTGGTATATAAAAACTAAACACCATATAAGTAATGACCATTATAATAAATAAAAACATTCTGAGACCTATTAAACACTCTTTGTACCTAAACTTTTCTTAGCTCTTTGCATAATTTTTACAAAAGAAATTAAAACTTTCAACTAAGTAGCTTTTTCTGTTTTACAAAGAGGAAAGTGATCATTGTAAAGAAAAAGATTTTATATGAATTGGGATGGAAAAAATAGACGATCAAAAGTTTTGAGTAGAAGTTCCATGATGTTAACATTGTTTAGTCTATGATTAAAAAAAATCAATGGAAAATTGTGGTAGAACTAATTGTTTAATAATAAAAATTATTTTATTGCTCATCTTGTACTAGTTTTTTAAAATTTCATACAATGCATTTTGGTCATATTTTTCCACTTCCTACTGGTCCTCCAAGATCTACTTGCCTTTCCAGCCTATCCAAATTTGTGCCCTTACAAAAACAAAATCAAGTCCAAAGAGTGCTGTCCAAATATTTCTCTATGTGTGGTCTTCCACTGGAGCATGGTTGACTTACTAGGGGCTAACTCTTAAAGAAAACTGATTCACTCTGTCATAGCAACTATCAGTTGCCAATAGGTATTGACTAGAACTTAGGGGTGGGATGTTGTGACTATGTACCTTCTCTATACTTTGCTCATGCTACCTCAACTAATGTGAATTTATATGTATATTGTTCCTGCAATATTACCTAAACTGTTTCCTTGTAGTAAATTAATGCCCCTCATTCTATAATGACCCCGTAGCCTTTGCAAGGCAATAATTAATACAGCTATTATGTTTAGGGTTTCTTATTTATAGTCTTTTATTCTTTTCCAATTGGCTATTTTTGGATCTCTGCTAATCTTTACTTCCTGCAAAAGGAAGCAGCTTGGATAAGGGTTGAGACAAGCACAGATCAATAAGTATAATGATAAGTCATTGAAATTAGATTAATACTGTTCACATTTAGCAGGATAATAAGAGCAAGTTACTTTTTTCCTTTACTTATGAATCATCAAATGATATCACACTTCCTTGGGAGGTTCTGCCAGCATCCAGATGTGGATGCTTGGAGCAGGTTCTTTTATAGGGACAAAGATCTCTCTAGTCACACCCTATAACATGTCAGCAATGCTCCTATTAAATAACACAAGCTAATAGACAAATGTTCAGTGCTAGGAATGGGATACAACTTTTGGAGTTGTTGGCCAGAAAGATATCATAGATCCTCAAGATTCGAGGTTATTCTTAGTTACTCATTATAATTTGACAGCTAAATCCTATTGTTCAAGACATCACATATTTGGCTCATAGAAGAGGAAGCAATAAGGTTGGTATTCACCTGAAAGCTTTATCCCTAATGACTAACTTTCACAGAGGTGAAAGAAGTTATGTATACAACTACCAGAATCATCAACTATCAATCTTAACCACCTGTGATCCAGCACACTATAACTGTCCTAATAAGAGATGCTAATGGTAAAATAGTGGTATCTGGACATAGACAACTACTCTGATTGGATTTAAAAGCTGATCCACAAGTTCAAACCTGTATCTGAGCCTTGTATAGATTACTTTTTGAATATTTATCTTAAATCAATGGAGTATGAATTGTTGACTTTTTTAATCTTCATATTCCCAATACCCAGTATAAGAAAGTACTCAAAAATAGGAAGTACTTAATTACCAAGTGAATAACTAAATGAAGCAATGAAGGAGCAGAAACTGTTGAAACCCACTATTGTACAGAAATAAACAATTGACTGCATGCTTTGCTCAGTCATAACAAATTAATTCTGAACATATATGTTAAAAACTTTCAAGATATTTTTAAATGGTATGGATTTGGTTATTAGGTCCAAAATCATTACAAAAACATACAATATTATTGTATTAAGCATTGCAGGTAAATCCATTAATCTCCATCATTGAGTTATAATGTTTCCACTAAGTAAAAGCAGGGGGAATTTTACACATGGGAATTTCATGAGGATGTGTCTGAGTTTGTCCTTCACTTGACACGGAAACACAAACTCACATGCAATTCTAGCATCTATTGTGAGCTATTGTTTACCACACTGTTAAATGACACAGTCAATTCAACAGGGACCTAGGAGTCAAAACAGAGGATCAAAGAAAGAATTTAGGAAAAGGGAAGTTAGACTCTCTCAAACATAGTTAATTGTAGAAAGATATCTCATAGTTGAACTTAATTTTTTTAAAAAATGAGAGAGAATCTGGAGAGTGAATGGAAATTGTGTGTGGGTGTGGGGTATGACAAAGACCTGGGATCGCAGAGGTCCTAAGGAGTAGCAGAGGACCCAGGGAGTCTATGAGGGTAACTCTAGCAGTGACTTTTAGAAATGGGGGATATGGAGCCTGAAGAGTCCACCTTCTTTAGCCAGGCAGAAGTCCCAGTGAAGAAATAAGGACACCAACCACCCACACAACCTTCAATCCAAAATTTGTCTTGCTCACAAGAAGTACATGGACAAAGATAGAGCAGAGACTGGGGGAATATCCAACCAATGACTGGACCAACCTGAGACCCATTCAACAGACAAGAAGTAATCGCTGACACTATTCATGATACCATGTTATGCTTGAAGAAAGAAGCCTAGCATATCTGTCCTCTGAGAAGCTCCACCGAGCCAGTGACTGAAACAGATTCAGATACTTACAGCCAAACATTAGAAGGAGCTCAGATAGTTTTGAAGAAGAATAGGGGAGAGGGCTCAAGAATGGTGGAACAGCTGGGACAGGGATTTTCTGGCTGCCATCTACAACCAGGAGCTGGGGCTGTTACACAGCCCTCTGTGCACAGGTCCTGCCAAGGGAGAGCTGGTCTCCCAGGAGTGTTGACAAAGGCTTACAGGCCCACAGGAGGGGCAAGATCAAGGTAGAGACAACAAGACCACCTAACACTAGAGATAACCAGATGGTGAAAGGCAACATCAAGAAATTACCAACAGAAACCAAGGCTACATGGCATCATGAGAACCCAGTTTTCCAACAACAGCAAATCCTGGATATGCCAACAAACTGGAAAAGCAAGATATGGATTTAAAATCACATCTCATGATGCCAATAGAGGATTTTAAGAAGAACAAAAATAATGCCCTTGAAGAAATACAGAACACAGGTAAACAGCTAGAAGCCCTTAAAGAGGAAACACGAAATCCCTTAAAGAATTCCAGAAAAACACAAACAGGTAAAAGAGTTGAACAAAACCATCCAAGATCTAAAAATTGAAGTAGAAACAATAAAGAAATCACAAAGGGAGGCAACTCTGGAAATAGAAAATATAGGAAAGAGATCAGGAGTCATAGATGTGAGTATCACCAACAGAATACAAGAGATAGAGGAGAGAATCTCAGGTGCAGAAGATGCCATAGTACACGTTGGCACTACAGTCAAAGAAAATGCACAATGCAAAAATTTCCTAGACCAAAACATCCAGGAAATCCAGGACGCAATGAGAAGACCAAACCTAAGGATAGTAGGTATAGAAGAAAGTGAAGATTCCCTACTTAAAGGGGCAGTAAATATCTTCAACAAAATTATAGAAGAAAACTTGCCTAACCTAAAGAAAGAGATGGCCATGAACATACAAGAAGCCTACAGAACACCAAATGGATTGGAACAGAAAAGAAATTCCTCCTATCACATACTAACCAAAATACCAAATGCAAAAAATCAAAGAAAATATTAAAAGCAGTAAGGGAAAAAGGTCAAATAATATATAAAGGCAGACCTATCAGAATTACACCAGACTTCTCACCAGAGACTATGAAAGCCAGAAGATCCTGGGCAGATGTCATACAGACACTAAGAGAACAAAAATGCCAGTCCAGGCTACTATACCCAGCAAAACTCTCAATAATCATCAATGGAGAAACCAAGATAATCTGTGAAAAAAACAAATTTACACAATATCTTTCCAAAAATCCAGACCTTCAAAGGATAATAAATGGAAATCCCCAACAAAGGGATGGATATTACACCCTAGAAATAGCAAGAAAATAATAATTTAACAAACCAAAAAGAACATAGCCACATAAACATAATTCTACCTCTAACAACAAAAATAACAGGAAGCAAAAATCACTTTTCCTTAATATTTCTTAAAAATCGATGGACTCAATGTACTAAAAGGACTCAATTCCCCAATAAAAACAAATAGATTAACAGACAGGATAGCTAAATATAACCCAATATTATGCTGAATAATAACAAAAATAATAGAAATCCCACATACATGTGGAAGCTGAACAACACTCTACTCAATGATAATTTGGTAAAGGAAGAACTAATGAAAGAAATTAAATACTTTGTAGAATTTAATGAAAATGAAGCCACAACATACTCACACTTATGGGACAGAATGAAAGCAATCCTAAGAGGAAAACTCACAGCTCTGTATGCTTCCAAAATGAAAGGATATAGGTACAGAGACAAAATTTAGAGCTAAGATGAAAGGATGGACTATCCAGAGACTACCCCATCCAGGGATCCATCTCATCATCAGCCACCAAACCCAGAGACTATTGCACATGACAGCAAGATTCTGCTGAAGGGACCCTGATATAGCAGCCTCTTGTGAGGCTATGCCAGTGTCTGGCAAACACAGAAGTGGATGCTCACAGTCAGCTATTGGATGGAACACAGGGCCCCCAATGGAGGAGCTAGAGAAAGTACCCAAGGAGCTGTAGAGGGCTACAACCCTGTAGGTGGAACAACAATATGAACTAACCAGTACCCCCTGAGCTTGTGTCTCTAGCTGCATATGTAGCAGAAGATGGCCTAATCAGCCATCATTGGGAAGAGAGGCCCCTTGGTCTTCTAAACTTTATATGACCCAGCACAGGGGAAGGCCAGGGCCAAGAAGTGGGAGTGGGTGGGTAGGGGAGCAGGGGCGGGAGGAGGGTATAGGGAACTTTTGGGATAGCATTTGAAATGTAAATAAAGAAAATATCTATTAAAAAAGAAAGAAACTGGAGAGAGCATATCCCAGCAGCTTGACAACTCACGGAAAGCACTAGAACAAAAAGAAGCAAATTCACCCAAGAGAGTAGGTAGCAGTAAATAATCAAATTTAGGACTGAAAACAATGAAGTAGAAACAAAAAGAACTATAGAAAGAATCAACCAAACCAGGAGCTGGTTCTTTGAGAAAATCAACAAGATATATAAACCCTTAGAAAAACTAATAAGAGTGCACAGAGAGGTATCCAAATCAACAAAATCAGAAATGAAAAGAGAAACATACAATGGAAACAGAAGAAATCCAAAAAAATCATCAGACCCTCCTACACAAGCCTATACTCAACAAAACTGGAAAATCTAAATGAAATGAACAATTTTCTAGACAGATACCAGGTACCAAATTTAAATCAGGATCAGATAAAAGTTGTAAACAGTTCCATAACCCCTAAAAGAAATAGAAGAAATCATTAATAGTCTCCCAAACAAGCAAACAAACAAAAAAAGGCCATCACATCTTCAAAGAAGACCCAATACCACTACTCTTCAAACTATTCCATAAAATAGAAACAGAAGATAATCTATCCAATTTGTTCTATGAAGCCACAATTACTCTGATACCTAAATCACACAAAGACCCTACAAAGAAAGAGAACTTCACACCAGTTTCCCTTGTTAATATCAATGCCAAAACACTCAATAAAATTCTTGCAGTCTACAGATTCAATGCAATACCCATCAATTTCCAACTCAATTCTTCATAGAGTTAGAAAGACCAATGTACAAATTCATCTGGAATAACAAAAAAGCCAGGATAGCAAAAGCTATTCTTGACAATATAAGAACTTCTGGGAGAATCACCTTCCCTGACCTCAAGCTTTACTACAGAGCAATTGTGACAAAAATTGCATGGTATTGGTATAGTGACAGGGAGGTAGAACAATGGAATAGAATTGAAGACCCTCAAATGAACCTACACACCTATGTTCACTTGATGTTTGACAAAGGAGATAAAACTATTTAGGGGGAAAAAGACAGCATTTTCAAAAATGGTGCTGGCTCAACTGGCAGTTAACATGTAGAAGAAGGCAAACTTATCTATTCTTATCTCCTTGTACAAAGCTCAAGTGCAAGTTGATCAAGAACCTCCACATAAAACCAGATACACTGAAACTCATATAAAAGTATGTGAAGAAGAGCCTGGAGCACATTGACACAGGGGAAATTTTCCTGAACAGAAAACCAATAGTTTATGCTCTAAGATTAAAAATTGACAACTGGGACTTGATAAAATTGCAAAGAACACTGTCAATAGGACAAAATGCCAACCAACATGTTGGGAAAAGACCTTCACTAACCCTATTATCTGATAGAGGGCTAATATCTAATATTTACAAAGAACACAAAAAGTTTGACTCAAGAGAAGCAAATAACCCTATTAAAAATGGGGTACAGAGCTAAAGAAAGAATTCTCAACTGAGGAACACCAAATGGCTGAGAAGCACCTAAAGAAATGTTCAACATCCTTAGTCATCAGGAAAAGGCAAATCAAAGCAACCCAGAGATTCCACCTCAGGCCACTCAGAATGGCTAGGATCAAAAACTCAGGTGGCAGCAGATGCTGGCAAGGAAGTGGATAAAGAGGTGCACCTGGTGGGATTGCAAGCTGGTACACTCTGGAAATTAGTTTGATGGTTCCTCAGAAAATTGAACATATTACTACCTGTGGACCCAGCTCTACAACTCCTGGGCATATATCCTGAATATGCTCCAACATTTAATAAGGACACATGCTCCACTGTGTTCATAGCAGTCTTATTTATAATAGCCAGAAGCTTGAAAGAACCTAGATATCCCTCAACAGATGAATGGTTATAGAAAATGTGGTACATTTACACAATAGAGCATTACTTAGCTATTAAAAACAATGAATTCCTGAAATTCTTAGGCAAATGGATGGAACTAGAAAATATCATCCTGAGTGAGGTAACCCAATGACAAAAGAATACACATGATATGCACTTAATGATTAGTTGATATTTGCTCAGAAGTTCAGAATAGCCAAGATACAATTTATAAACCACATGAAGCTCAAGAAGAAGGAAGATCAAAGTGTGGATACTTAGTTCCTTCTTAGATGGGGGATCAAAATACACATGGGAGAAGTAACAGAGACAAAGTGTGAAGCAGAAACTGAAGGAAAGCCCACCCAGAGACAGTCCCACTTGAGGATCCATTCCATATACAGCTACTAAACCCAGACACTATTGACGATGCCAACAAGTGCTTGCTGACTGGAGCCTGATATAGCTGTCTCCTGAGAGGCTTTGCCAGTGTCTGACAAATACAAAGGTGGATGCTGAAAGCCATCCACTGGACTGAGCACAGGGTCCCCAGTGGAGGAGTTAGTAAAAGGTCCCAAGGAGCTGAAGGGTTTGCAACCCCATAGAAGGAATAACAATATGAACCAACCAGTACCCCCAAGACCTCCCATGGACTAAAACCAAAGAGTACACATAGAGGAACCCGTGGCACCAACCACATAGGTAGCAGAGGATGGCCTTGTGGGAGATCAATGAGAGGAGAGACCCTTGGTCCTGAGAAGTCTCAATGCCCCAGTGTAGAGGGATGCCAGGACAGGGAAATGGGAGTGGGTAGGTTGGTGAGCAGGGGAAAGGTGGATGAGTTGGGGGTTTTCCAAGGAGAAAAGAGAAAAGGTGATGACATTTGAAATGCAAATAAATAAAATATCAAATTTAAAAAAAAAAAAAAAAAGAGTAGGGGAAAGGATTCAAGGACCAGGAGAGGTTAGAGACTCAACAAGGCCAACAAGGTCAACCAACCTGGACCCTTTGGAGCTCCCAGAGACTGAACCAGCAACTAAAGAGCATGCATGGACCTATCTACCCTCCCCCAAAATATCGCAGAATTACAGCTTAGACTTTATGCAGATGCAGGGCCCCCAACAACTGGAGCAAAGACTGTCACTGACTCTGTGGCCTTCCTGTGGATCTTATTCCCCTAAATGGGGTGCCTTATATGAACTCAGTGGGAGAGGTAATGCTTAGTCCTGCAATGACTAGATATTCCATTATTGCTTTGTATTGAGGCTATCCTACCCATTTTCAGAGAAGAAAGGGAGGGGAGCCAGGGAGAGGGGCTATGTGACAGGGGACTGAGAGGAGAGGAAGGCTGAGATAGTGACGTAAAATGAATAAATAAATAAACTAATGGAAACCTGAAAAGTAGAATATCATTAAGTTGGGGGACCTTTGGTCTTTGAGGTAAGGATTATGATTAGAAGTCAGTTGTTTTAATTCTTTGATCATTATGAAAGATAGAATCCTGTCATTTTTTTCTTTGTTTTCCAATTTTTATTAGGTATTTACTTTATTTACATTTTAAGTGCTATCCCAAAAGTCCCCTATAACCTCCCACCCCACCCCCCCCGCTCCCATACCCACCCATTCCCCCTTCTTGGCCCTGGTGTTCCCCTGTACTGGGGCTTATAAAGTTTGCACGACTAAGGGGCCTCTCTTCCCAATGATGGCTGACTAGACCATCTTCTGCTACATATATGCTGCTAGAGACATGAGCTCTGGGGGTGCTGGTTAGTTCATATTGTTGTTCCACCTATAGGGTTGCAGCTCCCTTCAGCTCCTTGGGTACTTTCTCTAGCTCCTATATTGGGGGCCCTGTGTTCCAACCCATAGCTGACTGTGAGCATCCACTTCTGTATTTTCCAGGTACTGGCACAGCCTCACAAGAGACAGCTATATCAGGGTCCTTTCAGCAAAATCTTGCTGATGTATGCAATAGTGTCTGCACTTGGTGGCTGATTATGGGATGGACAAATGGGTGGCACAGTTTTTGGATGATCCATCCTTTCGTCTCAGCTCCAAACTTTGTATCTGTAACCCCTTCCATGGGAGTTTTGTTTCAAATTCTAAGAAGGGGCAAAGTGGCCATATTTTGGTCTTCCTTCTTCTTGAGTTTCATGTGTTTTACAAATTGTATCTTGGGTATTCTAGATTTCAGGGCTGATATTCACTCACAAATGAGTGCATACTATGTGAGTTCTTTTGTGATTCAGTTACCTCACTCAGGATGATACCCTCCAGATGTATCCATTTGCAGAGGAATTTCATGAATTTATTGTTTTTAATAGCTGAGTAGTATTCCATTGTGTAAATGT
>NC_034604.1:35982899-36011351 GCF_900095145.1 Mus pahari
GCTGTCCCTGTGGCTAAGGGTTTATCTAACTTGTTGATTTTTTTCAATTAACCAGCTCCTGGTTTGGTTGATTCTTTAAATAGTACTTTTTGTTTCTACTTGGTTGATTGCAGCCCTGAGTTTGATTATTTCCTGTCATCTACTCCTCTTGGGTGAATTTGCTTCCTTTTGTTGTAGAGCTTTTAGGTGTGCTATCAAACTGCTAGTGTATACTCTCTCTAGTTTCTTTTTGGAGGCACTCAGAGCTATGAGTTTTCCTTTCAGGAATGCTTTCTTTGTGTCCCATAAGTTTGGGTATGTTGTGACTTCATTTTCATTAATCTCTTAAAAGTCTTTAATTTCTTTCTTTATTTCTTGCTTGACCAAGGTATCATTGAGGAGAGTATTGGTCAGTTTCCAAGTGAATTTGGCTTTATATTATTTGTGTTGTTATTGAAGATCAGCCTTAGACAATGGTGGTCTGATAGGATGCATGGGACAAAATTTCAACATATTTGAATCTGTTGAGTCCTGTCTTTTGACCAATTATATGGTCAATTTCGGAGATGGTACCATGAGGTGCTGAGAAGAAGGTATAGCCTGTTGTTTCAGGATAAAATGTTCTGTAGATATCTATTAAATTCATTAGTTTCATAACTTCTGTTAGTTTCACTGTGTCTCTGTTTAGTTTCTGTTTCCAGGATCTGTCTATTGATGAGAGTGGAGTGTTGAAGTCTTCCACAATTATTGTGTGAGGAACAATGTGTGCTTTAAGCTTTATTAAAGTTTCTTTAGTGAATGTGGATGCCCTTGCACTTGGAGCATAGATATTCAGGATCGAGAGTTCATCTTGGAAGATTTTACATTTGATGAGTATGAAGTGCCCCTCCTTGTCTTTTTTGATAACTTTGGGTTGGAAGTCGAGTTTATTCAATATTAGAATGGCTACTCCAGCTTGTATCTTCAGACCGTTTGCTTGAAAGTTGTTTTCCAGCCTTTCACTCTGAGGTAGTGTCTGTCTTTTTTCCTGAGAAGAGTTTCCTATAAGCAGCAAAATGTTGGGTCCTGTTTGTGGAGCCAATCTATTAATCTATGCCTTTTTATTGGGGATATTGAGTCCATTGATATTAAGAGATATTAAGGAAAAGTAATTGTTGCTTCCTGTCATTTTTGTTGTTAGAGTTGGCAACCTGTTCTTGTAGCTGTCTTCTTTTAGGTTTCTTGAAGGATTACTTTCTTGCTTTTTCTAGGGCATGGTTTCTGTCTTTGTACTGGTGTTTTTTCATTATTATCCTTTGAAGGGCTGGATTTGTTGAAATATATTTTGTGAATTTGATTTTGTCATGGAATGCTTTGGTTTCTCCACCTATAGTAATTGAGAGTTAAGCTTGGTATAGTAGCCTGGGCTGGCATTTGTGTTCTCTTAGGGCCTGTATAACGTCTGTCCAGGATCTTCTGGCTTTCATAGTCTCTGGTGAGAAGTCTGGTGTAATTCTAATAGGCCTGCCTTTATATGTTACTTGACCTTTTTCCCTTACTGCTTTTAATATTCTGTCTTTACTTAGTACATTTGTTGTTCTAATTATTATGTGTTGGAAGGAATTTCTTTTCTGGTCCAGTCTATTTGGGGTTCTGTAGACTTCTTGAATGTTCATGGGCATCTCTTTCTTTATATAGGGGAAGTTTTCTTCTGTAATTTTGTTGAAGATATTTGCTGGCCCTTTAAGTTGACAATCTTNATTCTCATCTACTCCTATTATCCATAGGTTTGGTCTTCTCATTGTGTCTTGGATTTCCTGGATGTTTTGAATTAGGATCTTTTTGCATTTTGCATTTTCTAGGTGACCAGGTGCTGGTGCAGACTGGAAGGGATTTGTGCCCCTGTCAGGCCAGTTCTCTGCTGCCCTAGTGCTGTCTCAGGTCGCTTGCACAATTGGATTGGAGCAGATGTTGTGTTCCACTCACCAATGAACCTTAAGATAGCATGGGTAGTCCTCTAGGGACTGTGGGGGTGTCTTCCCACTCTGTGCCCTAGGTGACTTGGTGCTGGCGCAGACCTGAAGGGATTTGTGAATCCTGACATTTTTTTCCACTGCAAATGACCTGGAGTGGCAGGTCTTACTTCTTTACGTTTTATTTTAGTATTATATGAATATTTTAGTGGTCAGTTGATATGTATTTGTGTCTTCATTATTAATTTTTCCCTCCTCTTACTAGCAGAAATACAAATATGTCAGTGACGTAGATGAATGGGAATGCTTTCATTTTCCATTCTATGACTTCTAAATGTGGTTTTTTCCAAAACTCAAATGAGGTCATCCAGAGTCATAGAGAAATATTCAAAGGTATATGCTTCTCAGCAATTCGAGATTCCTTTGTTCTAAATTCTATGTTTAGTTCTATACCCCATTTTTTTATTGGTGTGTGTGTGTGTGTGTGTGTGTGTGTGTGTGTGTGTATGTGTATGTGTTTTGGTGGTTAGCTTCTTGAGTTCTTCATATATATATATATATATATATATATATATATATATATATATATTGTATGTGGAGTTAGTGAAGATCTTTTTCCTATCTGTGGGTTGCCGATTTGTCCTATTGATTAATGTCCTTTGCCTTACAGACACTTTTCAGTCTCATGAGGTCCCATATATCAATTCTTTTTTTTTTTCAATATTCTTTTTTTTTTCAATTTTTATTAGGTATTTTGTTCATTTACATTTTTTAATTTTTATTAGATATTTTCTTTATTTACATTTCAAATGCTATCCCGAAAGTTCCCTATACACTCCCCCTGCCCTGCTCCCCTACCTACCCTCTCCCACTTCTTGGCCCTGGCATTCCCCTGTACTGGGGCTTATAAAGTTTGCAAGACCAAGGAGCCTCTCTTCTCAATGATGGGCAGCCTAAGCCATCTTCTTCTACATATGCAGCTAGAGACAACTGGTGGACACTTCATTCCTCCTTAAAATAGGGAACAAAATACCCATGGAAGGAGTTACAGTGACCAAGTTTGGGGCTAAGACAAAAGAATGGACCATCCAGAGACTACTCCACCTGGGGATCTAGCCCATAATCAGCCACCAAACACAGACATTATTGCACATGCCAGCAAGATTTAGCTGAAAGCACCCTGATATAGCTGTCTCATGTGAGGCAATGCCAGTGCCTGGCAAACACAGAAGTGGATGCTCACAGTCATCTATTGGATGGAACACAGGGCCCACTATGGAGGAGCTAGAGAAAGTACCCAAGGAGCTGAAAGGGTCTGCAACCCTATAGGTAGAACAACAATATGAACTAACTAGTACCCCCATTTATCAATTATTAATCTTAGGGCCTGAGCCACTGGAATTCTCTTTAGGAAATTTCCTCCTTTGCCAATGAGTTCAAGGCTCTTTCCCACCTTCTTCTCTATTATATCAGTGTATCAGGTTTTATATTGAGGTCTTTGATCCACTTGAACTTGAGCTTTGTGCAAGGTAACAAATATGTATCTATTTTCATTTTTCTACATACACATTTCCAGTTAGTCCAGCAACAATTATTGAAGATGCTTCCTTTTTCCATTGTATATTTTTTACTTCATTGTCAAAGATCGAGTGACAAAGTTAAGTGTTTGCTTTCATTTCTGGTTCTTCCATTCTATTCCACTGCTCAACCTGTCTGTTTCTGTATCAACCATGCTGTTTATACCACTATTGCTCTGTAATAAATCTTACAGTAAGGGATGGTGATTCCCCAAGAAGATCTTTTAGTTAAGAATTGTTTTCAATATTCTGGGTTTTTTGTTTTTGATTTTGATGGAAATTGCATTGAATCCCTAGATTGCTTTTGGTAGGATGCCCAATTTTATTGTTAATTGGAGAGAACATGGGCGATCTCTCCAATTTCTGAGGTCTTCTTTGATTTCTCTCTTGAGATACTTGGATTTCTTGTCATACAGATCTTTCATTTGTTTGGTTAGAGTTACCTCAAGATATTTTATATCATTTGTGCTATGTTGAAGGGTGCCATTTGTCCAGGACACAACCCACAGGACTCAAGAAGGTTATTAAGCCAAAGGACCCAAGTGAGTATTCCTCAATCCCACTTGAGAGAGAGAAGAAAGCAGTCATGAGGTGGGGAGACAGGGAGGGAAGGAGAAACATGATCAAGTATTGGGGAAACAGGACTGAAGTCATGAGGGCCAGCAGAAAAAAAAAGGAAACAGGCAGTCTCAGGAGGTAGGAGGTAGGGAGACCCTCTAGAATGTAGCAGAAGCCTGGGAGGTAAGAGACTCTCAGGACTCAAAGGGAGGGACCTTGGATGAAGTAATTAGAGTTCTGAGCTCTGATTAAAGCACCACTGAAGCTCTTTTACCCTAAAACTAGAAATGACTTCTCTCTCTCTCTCTCTCTCTCTCTCTCTCTCTCTCTCTCTCTCGTGTGTGTGTGTGTGTGTGTGTATGTGTGTATGTGTGTACATGTATATCTGCTGTATCACTACAGTTGAAGAAAAGGAACTCTGTGCTCAATGGGAGTTTGTAAACTTTTGTATTATTTTTGAGATAATAATATAATTATATCATTTCTTACTTTCTTTTCTCCATTCTGATATCATTCCTCTTTTTCAAATCCATAATACTTTTTCAATAATTGTTACTATATGCATATATATGAATGAGTATATATGTATGTGTAAATATATGTATATATATATATATATATACATTTACACACACAGCACATACACAAACACATATATGCAAATACATATATACATATCAATGCCTAAATATAAAGTTTTAAGTCTATGTAATCTTATTCATATGTATATTTTCAGGGCTAACCAGGTTATATTTTATCTTAAACTTTCATGTTTATCATTAAAAAGTCAATATTGGTTATAGTAGTTCAGCCCATTTTCTACTTGAATATGAAGTTTTAAGAAATTCATTTTAACCCCCAGAATCACAGTGCAGCAATCTGTTCCCACCTTTTCTAATTTTTTGACAAATCATTTGAAGCCTTATTAGTATTCACTAGCATTTTTGAAATCGAATGTCAGAATGTTTGAGAAGCCAACTCTATTAAATTATCCTCAGGTTTGTCCATCAAGTAAAATGATAAAAATAAGTCTTTAAAGTCTATTTTTCTTTCTTCTGTGACTCTCTAGAAAGACAATCACCATGAATAAAACAGAATTCTGTGCACAAACACGGAAATGACTCCAATTTTATATAAAATGAAAGGTTAGGAAAGAAGACACTAATGGAATACAGGAAAGTTTTCTGCTGTAGACAAATTTTACTAAAATTAGGACATTATAATCACTTTATTTTTATCTACACAAGAAAAAGTCACTCTGATTAATCTGTAAAATACATTATTTTTGTTGTTTTTGATGAATCTTTTGCTTAAGTGTCAAGGAAGAAAATCTTCCAAAAATAAAATGAAATTTAGAGTACTGCTAATAGAGTTTATTATGAGTACAACTTATAGACCAAGCTGGCATATTAAATGGATTATATTTGTATATGTGAGAGGTAAAATAGTCAGTAGTGTTGAAATGTGTGCACGTGCATGCAATAGCAGGTTTGCTCATGAATCAGTAGCAGCATGAATAAAACTAATCACTTTTTGGCCTGATTTTATTTTATTTTTTAATCTTTTATTTATTTATTTATTTATTTATTTATTTACACTCCAGATTTTATTCCCCTCCCAGCCTACCCTCCAACTGTTCCATACTCCATATGTCCTCTCAGCACCCCTGGTTCCATGAGAATGTCCCCACCTCCCACGCCCCACCCCACCAGACCTCTAAACTCCATGGGGCCTCTCAGTCTCTTGAAGGTTAGGTGTATCTTCTTTGACTAATCCCAGGCTTGGCAGTCCTCTGCTGTATATGTGTTGGGCTCCTGTCAGCTGATGTATGCTGTCTGTTTGGTGGTCCAGTGTCTGAGAGATCTCTAGGGTCCAGGTTAATTGACTGCTGGTCCTCCTACAGGGTTACCCTCCTCCTCAGTTTCTTCCAGCTTTTCTCCAATTCAACCACAGGGGTCAGCAGCTTCTGTCCATTAACTGGGTGCAAATATCTGCACCTGACTCTTTCAGCTGCTTGTTGGGTCTCTCAGAGGGCAGTCACAATAGGCCCCTTTTTGTGAGCTCTCCATAGCCTCAGTAGTAGTGTCAGGCCTTGGGACCTCCCCTTGAGCTGGATCCACTTTGGATCTGTGGCTGGACTGTCTTTTCCTCAGGCTCCTCTCCATTTCCATCCCTGTAATTCTTTCAGACAGGAACAATTATGGGTCCGAGATGTGACTGTGGGATGGCAAATCCCTCCCTCATTTCATGCCCTGTCATTCTGCTGCAGGTGGGCTCTACAATATCCCTCTCCCCACTGTAGGGCATTTCCTCTAAGTTCCCTTCCTTTAAGTCCTGAAAGTCTCTCACTTCCCAGGTCTCTGGTACACTTTGGAGTATCCCCCCAACCTCCTACCTCTCGAGGTTGCCTGTTCCGTTCCTTCTGCTGGCCCTCAGAACTTTAGCCCTTTTCCCCCCACCCAATTTCAGATCATGTTGCACTCTCCCCACCCCCACCCCATCCACTTTCCAGCTCAGATCTCTCCCTCCCTCCCCCCTTGTGATTGCTTTCTTTCCTTCCCACATGGGATTGAGGCATCCTTACTTGGACCCTTCTTCAGCTTGTTGACCTTTTTGAGATCTTTGGACTGTATCTTGGGTATTCTGTACTTTTTTGGCTAATATTCACTTATCAGTGAGTACATATCATACATGCCTAATTCAATAAGAATATTGTCTAGTTCTGTCCATTTGCCTGCAAAACTCATTATTTCCTCATTCCTAATCACTGCATAATATACAATTGTATAAATGAATCACATTTTATGAATTCATTCTTCTACTGTGGAACATCTCGGTTGTTTCCAGCTTCTGGCTATCATAAACAAGGCCGCTATGAACATAGTAGATCATGTGCCTCTATGGCATGGTGGGACATCTTTTGGGTATATTCCCAAGAGTGATATTGCTGGGTCTTCAGGTAGATCTATTTCCAACTTTCTGAGGAACCTCAAGATTAATTTTCAGAGTAGTTGTACCAGTTTGCAATCCCACCAGCATTGGTGAAGTGTTTCTCTTTCTCTACAACCTTTGTCACCTAAGGTTTTGATCTTAGCCATTCTGATTGGTATAAGGTGGAATCTCAGGGTCTTTTGATATGTATTTCTCTGATCACTAAGGACTTTGATCATATCTTTAGGTGCTTCTCAGACATTC
Organism: Mus pahari; assembly: GCF_900095145.1. NCBI lineage: Eukaryota > Metazoa > Chordata > Mammalia > Rodentia > Muridae > Mus > Mus pahari. Next base: position 35,990,161 of record NC_034604.1, read on the forward strand.
AAGATTCCTCTGTTGTGGATTCTTGTTTTAGATCTATGCCTTATTTTTTGATAGGGTTGTTTGGTTTTTGGTGGTTAGCTTCTTGAGCAGTTCTTTATATATTTTGGATTTAAGAGGTAGTATTTACTAATTCATGGGAACACACATTTTGAAGATAGTCAAGGGAGTATTTGGACCTTGACTCCTGTAATTCACACCTGTGTGACCTAGTTGTCATCCATCAGCTGAATATAAAAACAGCTTTTCTCACATATATACCTATAGTAAAGTTAGAAAGTGACCTACTTCACAAATCTCCAAGAAGACATTGTCCTAGAAAAATGCTGAGTGTCATCAAATTTATATAAACAAACAGTATACATATATATGTATATACATATGTATATACACATATGTATGTATATACACATACATACATATACACATACACACATACACATATACACATATACACATAGATACATATACACATAATACATATATATAGACATATACATATGATGCTTATAAATATATATACATATATAAAAGTAACATAAATGTAATCATCAAATAATAAAGTAGACAGTTCCCCAAATAAATGTTTTGTGCCACCTAAGAAAATCTCTGGTGCCAGGAAGGGGTTACAATCTTGTTGAGCCATTGGCCAAAGGGGCCTTATATGACTCCCAGTCATCACAGACAATTGCCAAAGCTATTTTTCATTCTGTTTTGGTGTTCTGCTAAAAGAACATAGCAATAGCATGAGTCCTACTGACCTACAGCTATACCCTCACTCAACCTACATCAAAGAAGCTCCTTGCCTGTATTAGATGTGAATTAACACAGAGACCCACATTATAACATTATTCAGTAAAAGAGAGATTGTGGAGCACTCCGTTCTAAATGTGTATCTACAGCAAACCACTCCCCTCAAAGCTCAGGAAATCATAAGAGGTGGAAAGATTCTAAGAAAGAGCAGTAATGGGTGACTCTAAGAAAAAAAAAAAGTCTTCCAGCTACAATTGGATTGTTTCACATATAAACCCACAGAGATTGCAACAAAATGTACATATGGGCTTCTAGCACCAAAACTCTTACAAGCCCTAACAAATGAGCTATCTGCAATTGATATATCCTGGCAAAGGAAAAGGAATATTCTTATGTAGTATCATTGGATATATCAACTAAATTTCAGGGTTGGCTCCCTGCCCAGGAGTAGGTGACCAACAGAATCCAATGGTAGTTTGTGGCATTTTAATATTATTGTCTTTTGTTTGTTTTTGTTTTGTATGTGGGGCGGTTGTTTTAGTTTATTGTTTTTTCTTTGTTTTTGTTTTTCTTAAGAAAGAAAAGGAGAACAAAAATGTTGGTAGGTAGGGTGGTGGGGAGGATCTAGAGGAATTTGGGAAAGAGAAAACATGTTTAAAATATAAGGTACAAAACTTTCTTTCAATAAACATTTTATGAAACTGCCAGACAATAAAAAGTTGTAAGAATTGTAGGGGAATTTTAATTCAGCAACAATTCTGGCAAGGGATCACATCCAAAGACCTAGGTCTGTAATCTGTCCTGCTGGAATACAGACATGTGCATAGTACATATCTGTAATCTCAAACAACAAAGGTAAAGCTAGTTTGTAGAAGGAAGCAGCCGTGTTTGATGTAAAATCTAATTGAGGAGCAGATAAAGTGATGATTTCCTGGCTTCATATTTCTTTCCTTTTTGATATTGGATAATACTTCATTCTGTGAGCTGGGTACTGTCAAGGTATCTGAAAATTTTGAACCCATTTAAGTAATTTATCAAGGAAAACGGTTTTCTGAATTATGTGGTAATAATATGAATAGTTTTAGAAGAAACCATTAAGTGATTTTTTTTTTTTAATAATTGCTGCAGTCCTGGGAGCACTAGCGGGAGTGGCTGCTGGTCACATTATTTCCAATACTGCACTTCCTCCTTGTACCTGAGTACAGCCTTTCTAATACGTGTGTAGAGGAATCACATAGTAATTTGTATGGTTCATGATGTTGAATTTTACCATTTTTAGACCTTTTCATACAAAATTTGATCATGTTTTCCCATTCTCTAACACCTCCAAAAATCCTCCCCACCCAGCTTTATGTTCATACTTCACAAATGAACATTTTAAAATATGCATACCTGCCATCTGGGTATCTTTGGTGACTGAGCAACATTATCCTTTGGCTATTATTTAATCAGATCCTATTAGGATTTTTTCTATTTTTTTTTTTTTTTTGGTTTGGACAGACATATATTTTAAAAAGCACACAAATATGTTCAATATAATTAGCCATGTATGGCTTATAAAATAAAAACCACATTAGTACATGATAAGGTTTTTGGAAGACATAAAAAACATGCAAATTAGATGAAATAACAGTCCCTAGAACAAATAATGTTTACATGGAAAAATAAAGGAACAATGTTCTTCTTATGGACGATTCTGTTCTGTTCTAGATCATTGTCAGCAATAGGAAATCTAGAAGTACCTTCAAGTATATCTTTTCAACACAGACTTTTGAAATGTGCTAAAGGCATTCAAATGGAGAAGGGATCTCTACAACAAATGGAGAGACTAGCTAGGCAGGCAGGGCTGAACAACCCCACATTGACACAGAAGTTACCTGAATTAAATTGTTGTCTGTAAATGAACAAATGGAATTGAACAAAACCATCCAAGACCTAAAAAGGGAAATAGAAGCAATAAAGAAAACTCAAAATGTGACAACTCTGGAGATGGAAACCCTAGGAAAGAAATCAGGAACCATAGATGTGAGCATCAGCAATAGAATAGAGGAGATAGAAGAGAGAATCTGCTTGTGGACGTTGTACATCGTGGTGCGGAGCCTAGTGCGCACCACGATGTACAACGTCCACAAGCAGATAGGTACAGAGACAAGATATAGAGCAAGGTTGAAAGGATGGACTATCCAGAGAGTACCCCATCCAGGAATCCATCCCATCATCAGCCACCAAACCCAGATTCTAAAGCACATGCCAGCAAGATTCTGCTGAAGGGACCCTGATATAGGGGCCTCTTGTGAGGCTATGCCAGTGCCTGGCAAACGCAGAGGTGGATGCTCACAGTCAGCTATTGGATGGAACACAGGGCCCCCAATGGAGGAGCTAGAGAAAGTGCCCAAGGAGCTGAAGGGGGCTGCAGCCCTGTAGGTGCAACAATGGTATAAACTCACCAGTGCCTCCTGAGCTCGTGTCTCTAGCTGCATGTGTAGCAGAAGATGGCCTAATCGGCCAGCATTTGGAGGGGAGGCCCCTTGGTCTTGCAAACTTTATATGACCCAGCACAGGGGAGGGCCAGGGCCAAGTGTTAGGAGTGGGTGGCTGGGAGAGCAGGGGTAGGGGTGAGGTATAAGGAACCTTCAGGATAGCATTTGAAATCTAAATAAAGAAAATAATAATAAAAAAGAATGTTAAATCACACACACACACACACACACACACACACACACACACACACACACAAAGAACAGCAATGGCTTGTGCTGTAAGATCAAGAATTTACAAATGGGACCTCAAAAAATTGCAAAGCTTCTGTAAGGCAAAAGACACTGTCAATAAGACAAAAAGGTCACCAACAGATTTGGAAAGGATCTTTACCAATCCTAAATCAGATAGGGGACTAATATCCAATATATACAAAAAGTCAAAAAATTGACTCCAGAAAACCAAATAACCCCATTAAAAAGTGGGATACAGAGCTAAACAAAGAATTCTCAACTGNGGAATATCAAATGACTGAGAAGCACCTCAAAAAATGTTCAACATCCTTAATCATCAGGGAAATGCAAATCAAAATAACCCTGAGTATCCACCTCACACCAGTCAGAATGGCTAAGATCAAAAATTCAGGTGACAGCAGATGCTGGTGAGGAGGTGGAGAAAGAGGAACACTCCTCCATTGTTGGTGGGATTGCAAGCTTGTACAATTATTCAATTTTTTAAGACATAGAAGTAAATGAGTGTGCCTGACCTTCATGGCACATGATGAGTACCAAAAAAAAAAAAAAAAAAAAAAAATTGTTGTCTGTAAGTGTCTCTATATGTGTGCATATCCCACTTGTTTAACCTCTCTCTTGGGTACTTTTCATTAACATGAGGGCATCATAGGCCTGGCATGGAAGGAGAACATGTTATGTGGCTACTTACTTAGTAGAAGCATCTTCTGTATTTCTGTGAAACTTTCTTATGTGAGAGAACTCTTCTTGGATCTAGTAGAGTGAGGAACCTAGCTCATCTTTCTCTAGTTGCTGGGTGGAGAATTGGGAAATTTTGTGTTTCAGATGTTTTTTTCTGGTGGGAGTTCTTAGATGATATGTTGCTATGTTTTCACTTATTCTCTAGAGTCAGAAAAGAAGAAAGAAAGAAAGAAAGAAAGAAAGAAAGAAAGAAAGAAAGAAAGAAAGAAAGAAAGAAAGAAAGAAAGAAAGAAAGAAAGAAAGAGACACAGAGGGAGGGAAGGGGAAGGAGGGAGGGAGGGAGGAAGGGAGGGAGGAAGAAAGGAAGGAAGGAAGAAAGGAAGGAAGGAAGAAAGGAAGGAAGGAAGAAAGAAAGAAAACATATTTTCTCGCTACCTTTCAAAGTTCCCCATTTGATTGTCTCTTGTATCATTTTGGGATTTTAGCTTTGCTTGAACAAGAAGAGCAAGATGAAGTTGGTACTCATCATCTCATCATCTAAGTATATCTTTCTAACTTTGATTTAGGAATTGATGAAATCCCCACTCTGTCCTTCTCCTGTAGTCTCCCACTTAGTGGCTTGAATTCTTAAAAATGTAAAGAAACCCGCCTTTACTAAGCACCTGGTATAAACATCTGAGCCACATTATTCAGTTGGCTTTGATGTTCTATGGACTTTTGCTATTGGATAGAGCTTTTGTTGCCCCATGTGTATTTGCCGATTTGTGAAAGATCCAGCAAACATTTTTTATTTCAGTTTTTAAAATTACAGGCCTTTTGCAAAACTGCTGTCACACCAAAGAGAAAGAAAAATGAACACGGAACAGATATGACAGCTTAGCAACAAATCTAGAACCTTGAATCTATAAAGTTACCAATGTCACATCAAAGCCTCCAAACTGTCTTTGGATATGTGCTTGCTTATGTGCACACTTGTGAGTTGGCATTAGTTATAATAAAGGCAACAGTAAACCCTTGTGTGGTGACTGCCAGCTTCACCATTCTGCTTGGTTATAAAGACCTTACATCACTGTCAGTTTTAAGTTCACCTTTCTCCCCATGCTTCAGCATCCAATACTCCTGCACATTTTATCCAACTATCAATTCTCTCTTATTTTCTCCAAGGAAAGGATCAGATGGTGTGCCGATACACTTGACCCTCCATGACATAGGATTCTCCTAGAATCAGAGGACTACCTGAGTTCACTTCCATAGTACAAAATAGAAAAATGAAGAGAAATTATAGCATAGTTTATTCCCAACACTAAGTCTACCTTCTTTTCAGTTTTAGCCCAAAGTAAGTTCTTTTTAATAGTAAGTAAATTTGGGTCTCAGTGCTTAACTCTAGTCCAGGAGAAAGTGTTTCAGACTTCCTCAGTCCTCCCAAGTTCCCCTAGGGAACAGAATACTAAAAGGGCTTGGGTTACTCAGGGTTCTCTAGAGCAATGGTTTTCAACCTTCCTAATGCTGTGAACCTTTAGTATAGTTCTTCATGTTGTGACAACCTCCAATTATATATTTAGTTTTGTTTCTTCTTCATATCTGTAATTTTGATACTGATATGAATTGCAGCATAAATATCTGTGTTTTTTGATGGTTGAAGGTGATGTCAAGTACCAAAGGGGGTTACAAACCACAGGTGGAGGACCACTGCTCTTGAGGAAAAGAACTAATAGAATGTTGATGGGATGTGGTCTAGGTCAGGTAGTAACATCTATCTCATATTGGAAAGGCTACCAAGAATCAGAAAGTTGTTTATTCCACAAGGCTGGATGTCTCAGTGGTCTCCCTCTGATCTTCAGTTGAAGTTAGAAATCTATGGAAGGATTTAGTAGCAACAATGGCATGATAGATGAATGTGCCAGAGAGAGTAAGGGCAAGATGCTCAAAAACCAAAGTTTTTTTTTCTTCCAATTCCTTTTATGTGAACTGTCACCAATAGGTGGTCCAGATATAGGGCTGAAATTACTGCTTCAAGTAAATCTGACTAAGAAAATCCCTCACACTAGTGTTCAGCAGTGTTAGCTTCAGGGTTTTAATTGATTCAAGATACAATCAAGTTGACAGCCATGATTGGGTATAAAAGCACTCTTCCATATTCTTCACTTCATGGGTGAGGTTGGTATCTACCTCTACTCACTGTGAAGTTTTAAGGTGACACATTCCCCACCCCCTACGATTCATAGGGAGTCAAGTTTTAATTTCTTATCTATCCTGCAGTGAGCTCTGGTGAGAACTATTTCTCACTCAGCAGAATTCCACTTGTCCTTTGGGATAATTAACACATGTTAAAAATATTTATTTTTTATTTTGTTTAATTTAATATTTTCTCAATAGAAATAATGTATTTAAATCTCTTCATTCTACAGGAGCTGCACATCTCCTGGCTGATTCTGAATCTGTTTAGTATTTCCAAAGTCTTCTATGTAATTAAGATGTATTAGTATTCAGTAACACAGAGCAGTTTTTTGAGTCTTTGCTTAAACATGAGATTTCAGAATGTGAGTGCATAGGCTCCCCCAACCTTTGATTAGTCATTCTGTGGATTGTATCAGAGTCTCCCATCATTATTTTTCTTTAATATCAGGTTTTAATTCCTTGTTTAGCAGGACATAATCACTACTTAATATTATGCCTTTTTGGAGGGTGTTTTTTATGTTAACATAAAATACAATCTGAATGTACATTTTATTTTGCAGAATTTTCAGAATCACTACAATGCTAAACAGGAACGCAGAATATTCTCATTTATTACTTGCCCCCTCACATAAACTCCAACCTACCCTACAATCTCTCATACCACTACTGATCAGTGTTTAGAGTCCATGCTCATTCAGTGAAGTGTCATCATCAGAAGTCCAAAGTAACTGTAGTGGTCACAGTTAATGTTCTAGACAAACACAAAATATACACACCCACAATTATAGCTCCATGTAGAACAGTTCTACCTTCCTGAAAACACCTTGAGGCATATCTACTACGTTCTTCTTCCCTAACCCTAGGCTTGCTACTAGGGATCCCTGTATTGTCTCCATAGTTATCCCTTTACCCTTTGCAAGTAATGTGAATTCTATAAATAGTTTATATTATTACTTTCTAAAATGTTTTGTAGTATTATATTTTATAGTAAATCTATCTGAGATTATTACATTCAATTTAGATTATTCATTATTATCTAAATTTATTTATTTTATATATTCTTCTCTCATACAATACATTCTAGCTGCAGCCTTCCCTCCCATCTCTCCTATGAGTGCTCCCCTCCCCCCAGATCCACTGTTTCTCTATTTATCTTCAGAAAATAACAGACCTCCTAATGATATCAACTGCTCTTGAGTATATGCCCAAGAAGCATATAGCTGGATCTGGATTTAGCTAGGTGTTTGTCCCTTTTGTCTCTCACCCTTTCCCTCCCAAAGCTGCACACTTGATCAAAGAGGATGATCTTTCCTAAATCGAGGAGGACCATCTTCACACAAGGGTATATGAGTATCTGTGCTCCCCTGCGAGGACACTTAAATAAGCTCTCGATTTCATTAATAGAAACAAGCCTATGAAAATTATCCACTGAGTCTTGTTTTGGTAGATTGTGGAATTTTAAGGAATAAGTTCACTTCATCTAGGAATTAATATGTATATGGACATCAGGTTGTTCTAACACTCATTGTTCTCTTTGGAATAACGTTCGTATCAGTAATGATGTCTCTTTGTCAAGTGTAAATTTTAAAAGACTGTCTGAAAGTTTATCAATTAATATTTGAAACAAAGGGCTTTTATTCTACTGGTTCTGTTTATTGAGCTTATTATTTGTGTTATTTTGCTTATTGCTAGTTTCAATTTCATAATTTTCATTTTTGGAGTTATTTTTTCTATAGGTAATTTCAATTTCATAATTTTCCTCTACCTAACTATTTCTTGGCACCTGATTATTTTGGAATTAATTTTCTTCTCTTTGCCTAATTTCTAAGATAGACTCTGTGTGTGTGTGTGTGTGTGTGTGTGTGTGTGTGTGTGTGTGTGTGTGTGTGTGTGTGGTGTAGCCCTGGCTGTCCTGGATCTCACTCTGTAGACCAGGATGCCCTCAAACTCAGAAATCTGCCTGCCTCTGCCTCCCTGGTGCTGGGATTAAAGGCGTGTGCCACCACACCTGCCTCTAAGATAGACTCTTAATATTATTTATTGTAGACAGTGATTTTAATATATATGCATTTCATGCTATAAATTTCACTTGAAAAAATGCTTTTACTGATTCGCATAGAATTTAGAAGATGTATTTTTATTTTAACTTAGCTTAACATATTCTTAAAATTCATGTTACTGTTTCTTTTTTTATTTTCTTCTGTGTGATGTAGATACATGTTGTTAGTGGCCTAACATGTTGCAAATTTCACAGATAAGTGCAAGTATAAATGGCTTTTAAGCTAATGCTCTTGTGTTCTAATTGAAGACATTGTATGATCTCTCTTCTTTAAATGCCTGGGAGATAATTCAGTGAGCAAAGCATTTGCTATACCCATACAAGAGAGTCCAGACAGTTCTGTGACCTGTCTGTATTCCTATCTGAGGATCATCAGAGTGAACTGGCAAACTACCAATCTCTGGGTTCAGATGATGGAGTCCGCCTTAATAAGTAAGCTGGCTAACATTTAAAGGAAATACTCAAGTTTAATCTCTGCCTTCATCCTTGCACTTACACATGTTTATGTACTCATGCATACATGTAATTCCACATATATGAATAGGAATGCACACAAACAGAAGATACACACACAACAGTTTTCTAAAGATATAATAATGACATGTTATGTGGTTAGTTGTGAATGTTCCAGATTGAGAAAAACACGAATTCTACCCAGTCGAACGAAGATGCCTTATCATGTCAGTTATAGCGTTCAAGCATGACATATAATTTTCAATTTGTTTTATGTACTTCTGATACAAATGTGATACAGTGTCCAGCAGTAATGGTAGATTCGTTTAACTCTAACTTTCTTGAGTTTGGTCTCACAAAATTGAACTCTTGGGTGGCAGGTACATACATTAAGATTGTTATGACTTCTTAAAGAGCCAATTGATCATTACATCATAATCATTTTCATGCCTAGTAACTTTGGTTTTGATGTGCCCTTTGAAATTAATATAACCAACTCCTTTTGTATTACTGGTAGCATGCTACACCTTCTTTACTCTTGCTATCTATTTTCCATCTATTTTTGTTTTTATAGTGGACAGATTGTAAAAGAGGGTTTGCTCTCTGTCTCTTAACAGAAGGTGTTTGGATCATTGAAGGTTAAAGTCATTGCTGACACATATGGATTAATACTTAGCATGTCATTACTGTTTTCTATATTCCATTCTTGGCTTTTACTTGTGTATTCCATACTTTATGCAATTCATGGTTCTGATATCCTCATTGTTCCGTCTCCTTTTCCGTTCTCATTCCTTTCATGTTTTCCTCCCTTTTGTCTTATCCTTCCTCAGCCCATTTACTCAAAAGCCAAAATTCAAGTTATGACTTGCAAGAAGGCCTCAGTGCAATTCTACATATAAGTTTCAAATTAACACTTTTAGATAAAGATTTTGCAATTCTAACTTGAGTTAATGAAGATTTAAAATAAAAATTAGAACTGAGTTTCTTATTTATATCAGTTTTGTTTTCATGAAAGAAATTATTTTAGCCTTTCTCAAAGACACTTCTACAGTCAAAAAAAAAAAAAAAAAAAAAAAAAAGCAAAACAAAACAAAACAAAAAACCCCCAAAAAACCCTTCAATGTTTGTCTAGGAAAACATTTGTGTTTGATGTTGCAAACAATCTGAGCTGTATATAAATGTAGGTTGATTCAGTTCTATAGAGGGTACAGAGGTTCTTGTGCTCACAGATAAGTACTTGAGAAACCAAGACTGCTAAAAATGCCGGACTGTCTCTTCAAAGGATGAGATGTGCAACCTTTTCTGCTCAGAAGGCTGGGAGCAGAAGTGTTTGATATCCTGGTGATTTCAGTGCTAACTATATGACCCAGACCACATCAGATCCTCCACCAGAGTCTTAAGATGTGACATGTAGTCAGTTTATAGAGCCCTCACCCTCCCGCTATTTTATGGAAGATGTCACATGTACTTTACAAAGTTTCTATGTAGTCATGCCTCAGCTTTATTGGGCACACAGGTTCAAGTTCATTATCATAAGAAAACTTTTTTTTCCAAATTATGTTGTGTTTAAATACATCTAAAATAAACTGCCCAGTGTCGGACTTTTCAAGGTTTGAACCAACACCAGCTACTGAGTTGTATTGAATTAGATTCCTTTTCATTTTATAACAATCAGATCATTGCTCTGTAGACTTGGAGATCACAGAGACCTCCTACAGTGTTCATGTTATATCAATAAATATCACATTCCATTCTTATTTTGCTTACCCCTCTTAGTTTTCATGCAGGTTCCCCAACAACTGATGTAAGGACTGTCCCTGAGGCTGTCCAGCCTGTGTCACCCTCACTTGTCTGGTCTCAGTGGGGAAGGATGCACATAGTCCAGCAACAACATGATGTATGGTAGGGGATGTGATGGGGATGGCATTAGTTTGGGGGTGACACCAAAGGGAGGGCTTCCTCTTCTCAAAAAAGAGAAAGGGATGGTGGTTTGGGCAAAAACTCGTGTGAGGGGGTACTGGGAGGAGAAAAGGGGCTGACATTGTATTGTAAAGTGAATAAATAAATTTTTGAAACTTGCAAAAAAAAGAAAATGCCTGAGTTTCATATCTTTGCCTATTTGTCTATTTATTTGTTTGTTAGTTTCTTTGTTTGCATTTTATACATGTAAAGTAGGTGTTTTGCCTGTGTGCATGTATTGCAGTGTGTGTGTGTGTGTGTGTGTGTGTGTGTGTGTGTGTGTGTGTCTAAGGCTCACAGAGGCTGTTGAATCCCCTTGAACTGTATTTACAGACAGTTGAGAGTTGTCATAGAGTTACTACAACTTGAATGTAGGTGCTCTCAAAACCCAGCCAGTGTTTTTAACCACTGGCTCATCTTTCTAACAAAATATTTGTCTCTTTATAAGAAAGACTCCCACTTCTGTTTCTATCAGAATGTTTAAATCAAATAGTCGAATTTGATAAATTTAGATAGGAATTTTGATGTCTTGTTTTTGAAAATTACTCCTCCATGGTATTCTCTGTGCTTTCTGGATTGTTTTGTTGGACACTAATAATTATATTATTATAATTTATATTTTATAATAATAATTATTATTAACAGATTTTTGTTTGTTTTTTGTTTTTGTTTTCCTTTTTGGTGTGCTCACCACATGTGTTTCTTTTGAATGCTTCTGCAGTTCTTTCATTCGTATTTTGCTCTGTTTCTCAGGTGTGGAGAAATCTCTTCACATGGTCAAGCTGAAAGAACCTATCCTCTACTTTGTGCCATCATTAGTGAACTCAAGAAAGACATCTCCCCATCTCTATTACACGCCCCTTCCTTTTGTCTTTATCTCAGCATTTTCATTGGGACTCTTTCTTAGGAACCCTATAGGAGAAACAACAACTAGCCAGTACCCCAGAGCTCATGTCTTTAGCTGCATATGTAGCAGAAGATGGCCTAGTCGGACATCAGTGGGAGGAGAGGCCCTTGGTCTTGAGAAGATTATATGCCCCAGTACAGGGGAATGTCAGGGCAAGGAAGAGGGAGTGGGTGAGTTGGGGAGCAGGGCAGGGGGGAGGGTATAGGCGACTTTCCGGATAGCATTTGAAATGTAAATGAAGAAAATATCTAATAAAAAAAGAAAAAAAGGGAACTCTGTCTGATTATAATCTATTAATTCTTGCATGATTTCTACTTTTGTCTTTGTGCTCTTATCACATTACTCTTAGCAATGCATTTGAGGTGGTAAATCACTGAAAATATGTACAAAGTACTTAATACCATGTCTGCTATAGTGTCTTCTATCAACAAACATTAATTAACAACAACAAAAAAAAAATTGTAAGATGATCCCAGAATTCCTGCTACTTGTGTTTCTGAACTCATGGCTTATTCACTATCTTCAGTTAGACTGTTTTGCATTTCAGTATGTATTATCCTCTGGTCTGTGTTAAAAGGTGGCTATATCATACCGATTCAATGGGTCAGAGGTAAATATGACTTGAGAAATATAGTGATAAGTGGGACAGAGAGTGTTCTATAGCCCTGTGATTAATTTGTCTACAGGTGGTCCTGTCTCCCTAGAACTTGTGCTACTCCAATAGTCTGTTCCCTCATTCTCAGTGGAATGAGTATAGGACAGTACAAGAAAGGGCAGAGGTAGATTATTTTCTCTTCTTTGGATGAATTAGCTGTGACAAAACTTTGTAGGCTATAGTCTGCTGAAATGATTTTCTTAACATAAGTCCACATTTAAAAAAAATACTAAAATGATATGGGGAATGACTCAGTAGGTGAATTGATTGCCACACAAGTGTGAAAAATTCGCGAACACTGTGGTAGTGTGCTTCAAAAGATACAATGTTGCTGTAACAAGAAGAGATGTGTAGATTGGAGAATGGCTGTTAGCTAATGGGCCAACAAACAATGACAATACTGTCTCAGACACTATGAAAAGCAAAGAAAGACACTCTAGATCGTCCTCTGACCTCCACAAAAACGTCATGGCACACTCTCTACTCAAATATACAAACATGCGCGCACATGCAAAAATTATTAAATATGTAGAATGAAATTGATTGGCATATTCTCTAGGAATTATTTTCTCCCTTTGTTTCCTGGATCAATGAAGACATTCTTTAAATCTTTCAGTTTCATTGACAGGACTAGAAGGATTTGGAGGGACTGGTCACAAAGGCAGGGTCCCCTCTGATGTGCTCACTGGAGTTGTCAGCTCCTAGATGTATTCTCACTATGCTTTCCATAGCTTGTCAATTACAGTTTGCATTCTTCAGGCCCAACATTTTTCTCTGTGACTTAAGTTCCTGATATAACCCATAAGAATCTTTAATATTTCCATTTGCAAACTGTTTTATTTCTTAGTGATTATTTTTCTTACTTCCCTGGCAGTAAGCTTACTGGAAGATGGTACATACTTAATAAAGATCTGTTCCTCAGTTTAATGGATGACTAAATTAATGTCAAAGTTACACTTTCTATATGTGACTCCTGGCTTCCTTTGCTGTAACGGAATTTAAGTGAGCTGTAGCAAACAAAAGATGCAGACTGATTCTCTTTTCTACAGCCAACAGCTGCTTATCTGACCCTTGAGAGGAAGGCACCTGAACATCATCTTTCTGGATATATTCTGAGGGCTAGAGAACATAATATAGGACAGAAATCTCTATCTTTCATGCTGCTCAGTCATTTCTCAGTTTGCAAAGGAATAATTCATCTACTAGAAGACAATATTAGGCAATCATTTATAGCGGGAATTTTTTATTGGATATTTTATTTATTTTCATTCAAACGTCATCCCCCCTCTTCCTGCTTCTTCAAGGGTGTATCCACTCACACCCACCCACCCACACCGACCTTCCTGCCCTCACATTCCCCTACACTGGGGCATCAAATTTTCATAGGACCAAGGGCCTCTTCTCCATTGATGCCCAACAAGGTCATCCTCTACCAAATATATGACTGGAGCCATGAGTCCCTCCATGTGTACTTCTTGGTTGGTGGTTTAGTCACTAAGAGCTCTGGTTGGTTGATATTGTTGTTTTTCCTATGGGGTTGCAAATCCCTTCAGCTCCTTCAGTCCTTTCTCTAACTCTGCCATTGGGGACCATGTGATCTATTCAATGGTTGGCTGTGAATATAAGTCAGGCTCTGACAGAGCCAGTCAGGAAATGGCCATATCAGGCTCCTGTCAGCAAGCACTTCTTGGCATTCACAAGAGTGTCTGGATCTGGTGACTATAAATGTGATCCCCAAGTGGAGCTGTTGGATGGCCTTTCCTTCAGACTCTGCTCTACACTTTATCTCCATGTTTGCTCCCATGAGTATTTTGTTCTCCTTTTAATAAGGACTAAAGCACCCACACTTTGTTCTTCTTTTTGAGCTTCATGTGGTCTGTGAATTGTATCTTGGGTATTCTGAGCTTTTGGGCTAATATCTACATGACATGGAAATTTTCATTTCTAAAACCAGGACGTTTTTATGTTTATAGTATTTTGATAACAGAGACAAATATCAGTCAAGCTAAAAATAGAAGCATATAGGAAATGGTAAAGGGGAAAAATAGTTATAATGAAGACTGTTGGAAAAGAAATCTTTCCCATGTTTTCAGTGGGATCCCGGTTGCATGAATATATGATTAAGAGCAACATTTGGTTATTTTCCATATCAGTCAAGGAACGCAGACAGCATGCTTATTACAGGGTGGCTATAGCTAGCTTCTCTGATTTGGTGCTCTGTTTTCTTTTTTTTCTCCAGAATTTATAAGCAGCAATGACTACAAACAGATAGGCATTCAACATCTAACTTGAGACTCAACTACTGGGAGAGGTAAGATATTCATACTATGACAAGAGGCTCTGCTCTTCCGTTAGTAAGACACTCTTGAAGTCTGCCAAGGTTTCACTACTTCCTATTCTTTAGCCTTCAAAAGGCATAGGGATTTGCTTTTGGTGTTTTTTGTTTGTTTGTTTTGATTTTTATTTTGTTTTGTTTTGTTTTGTTTGTTTTGTTTGTTTTTGCTTTTTGGTTTTGTATTGTCTTGTTTTGTTTTTTGGCTAGTCACTCTTAAGTTTAATTCTTGACAGACTCTAACCTAGTTTCAAATACAAGGTAATTTAACTTCAACTTCACAGTATTCATAGGGTCTGTGTAGTTTGTTGGTGTGTCTTCACCTTGAACACTATTCTACCTTGGTTGACATGTACTGGTTATACCTGTGAGTTGGCCATACCTTGTTGCAGCCATCAGTGATTTGGTGGAGAGAACATTCATTTTGTGGTCAAACAAATACTGAAAAAAAAAATCCATGTTAAGGAATATTGGTGGCCTAGCTACTAAAGGAAATGTATTATAATCTTGCTGTCGAGCTGCTGGAAAAAAGCCAACTTCCAATTGGCACTGAGGGTAGTGATAGGGAAAGTGAAGACACAAACTTGGGATTTAGAAGCTAAATACGTTTAAGTAGGAAAACTGACATTTCCAAAGGTGTAGGGTATGTTGAGTCTGAAAGTAGAGGGCTGATGTTTAAAAATACAGACCGGTTAGCAAGACATGTGCAACCAGTTCAGTAGTTTAGCAGGCAACCTAACATCACATTATTCAGAATAGATTAAATATCATGATGATTGCTGATCCTTCAATTTTCTGTCAACTATTCAGGATAGTGTTTATGTCAGCATAGGCCCAGCATAACATTTTTAAAATTATGCGTGGTGATGAATATTTCTTACCTTGTGAACTTGCAAGGGATTTTCTTAGCCATTTTCGTGGGAGATATTTATCTGTTCAACGTTCTCTTAACACTACAGAAAAAAAATGCTCCCTACCCCCGCCCACACCAAACTGGTACCCTTTCTCTCAGAAACATAGCCATACTGTTTTTTGTGAAACATAATCACACTATTTTTAGCTTGTTTTTATTTCCTCCTCTCTTTCCTCTACCTTTCTAATAGATTGTGTATTCTGACTTTCTGCCCCGTTTTTCACATCTCTCTTCATTTGCAGGCCTAATAGAATTGGAATATTGACTGTCCCCTGGTGAGTTGAAGGTTGTTCTGGCCATTTTCAGCTGAAGAAGCCCATATTTGGAGTGCCACTTCTGGGCCTTCTTCACAGGCAATTCCATCTTTTGTAAGCCTAACACTGCAGTAGTCACCTGCAATGGGGAACCTGCTGTTCAAATTTCCAGCTAACAGGAAAAAGCCCCATCAAGTAAAAAACCTATTGACCAGCCGTTCTAAAGGTAGCATTCTAACTGGGTCTGTATAGAAGGTTGCCTTAGGGATTTTTACTGTGGGATATGCTTCTTAAAGGAAAGCAGATTTTCAGACAGTTTCTAGAATCCAGGCAAGTTTGTGTACTTGCATCTGGCCCATCATCAGTGACTCAATAGGAACTGACCTGTGCATGCAACTACATTGTTCCTAAGCAACCTCTTGAATAAAAAAAAGAGCAGTGTTTTGTTGTTGTTGTTGTTGTTGTTGTTGTTTTTTCTTTCTTTCTTTCTTTCTTTCTTTCTTTCTTTCTTTCTTTCTTTCTTTCTTTCTTTCTTTCTTTTTTTTATTGTGGGGGTAAATTTTGATACGGAAACAGATGGCACTTTACAGCTTCCAGGAATTTTCAATAAACAATCTGAATTGGAAGGTTGTTTGTAAAAAAATAAATTATCTCCGATATACACTTTTTAAAACTTATGAATTTTGGTGCCAACGATGACAATGTCCAAGCTCACAAACTTCAGCCTATTGTAATTCTAGATAACATGGTGGCTTCTCCGTGGCATGCAGAGCTTAACAGTTTGCCTTCATCCTCTATTTGACGCACCACCCTCCTCAAATTGTAAAACTAAGCAGCTCGCTAATTCCATAACAGGTGGCAAACTCCTACTAACCCATGGCTCAGGAGTAAAACATGCTCAGAGAAAATACTGTGTAGGCTGTTTCAAACATGAGGTGCTTTGTAGAGCCTTCAGTATTTTCAAATGGCAGTGCATTCTGTGTAAGTGTTGTGAGTTTCCATAAGAAAATCAATCAATAAATGAAGTATCATCATGCAGGCATTCGACACACCCATTGACCCACATGGACTCGTCTTACTCTTGTGCTTTTAAATTCTCTTACCTTGATATTTTCTTTTAAAAATTGTTTCCCTCCAGTCCTTCTACCAGCTCCCTACACCAGATTCCCTGAGCTCAGTCTGATGGCTGACTCCAGGCATCCACATCTGTATTGGTCAGTTGCTGGCTGTACCTCCCAAGGAACTGCCATACTAGGTTTGTGTCAGCAAGTGCCTCTTGATCAAGGCAACAGTGTTGGTTTTGGTGTCTGTGTCTGCAGACATGATGGATCCCCAGGTGGTGTACTCCCCTGTTGGCCCTTCCTTCAGTCTCTGTTCCAATTTAGTCCCTGTTCTTTCTTTGGACAGGAACATTTCTGGGTTAAAAACTTTGAGACGGGTGGGGGGCCCCATCTGTTGACCAGGGGCTGTTCCTATCTACTGGGGGTGGTCTCAAGAGGTTATGTTTCCCCCTTCTTTGTGCATTTCGACTGTAGTCATCCTTATTGGGCTCTGGAAACCTAACATTTTCCTGCTCTTTGGAACTCTCAGGTAACTATCCCCAGTTCCTTATTCCCCCTCACACACACACTACATATTTTTGTTCGTTTCCCTGACCTCTCTCACATTTCCTCCAGTTTCTGATACTGCCCCCTTAAAATATAGTTTCCCTTTTATTCAAAGTAGAGTTTTCTCGTTTAATATATCCTGATTACTGTTTCCCTCCCTCTACTCTTTGTTCTTCCTCCCTTCCCTCCAATACAGATCCAATTCTTTTATATCTCTCATTAGAAAACAAACAAGCTTCTAGTAATACAATGAATTTAAGCATATAATATAATAAATACAAAATAAATAACGAAGACATTGGAATTGGAAAAAAAAAACCACGTAAACAGAAGAAAAAGAGCCCAAGAGAAGGCATGGAAAACAGAGACCCACTCATCAAACACTGAGGAATAAAAACACTAAACTGGAACTGGAAGGCATAAAATAGTAGATAAGGAACTAGTGCAGACCAGTGAACTATATGCTTGCCTGATAAGGCATTGATCTAGTAGTGTGGCACAAAGTCAATACAATCAATTTTATTGCCTTTTTCATTTATTCTCTCTCTCTCTCTCTCTCTCTCTCTCTCTCTCTCTCTCTCTCTCTCTCTCTCTCTTAGAACATTAGTGTTTAGTTTTATCCTAGGTCCTTGGGCTATCTTTTTTCAGGTTCTTGGCCAC
Source organism: Mus pahari (assembly GCF_900095145.1). Classification (NCBI taxonomy): domain Eukaryota; kingdom Metazoa; phylum Chordata; class Mammalia; order Rodentia; family Muridae; genus Mus; species Mus pahari. Next base: position 36,008,298 of record NC_034604.1, read on the forward strand.
CCAAACAGTATTAGGTATGAGTTCCATTTTATGAAATGGGCTTAGGTCAGATCAGATATTGGTGTCACTTCCATAGACTTTGTACAACTATTGCCTTATTACATCTAGTAGGAAGAACATCACTATTTCTACTGTGCTGTCCCTTGATCCTAAGTTGGTAAATCCTCCTTTGTGCATAGAGCATATGATCCTTGCTAGGCCAGCCTCTCCTTTCTGAGGCTGAGACTCCAAGGAAGCTGGTCAAGGTTTTGTGGGATGCCAGTTAAAATGATCAAAGACTCATGGCAGTGCTAAGAAGAGTGAAGACTCTCATGCCAAATATTTTAGAATAGTGGTCAAGATTATGAATTGTGGAGACAGACAAATTTCCGTTCACAAAAATACAAATGCTACCATTTTAAATGGTTGGAGAAAATTAAACTATTTAAATTAAAAATACCTTAATATTCAATAATAAGAATTAATTTATAATTATTATGAGAATGAAGATGAGCTAACATATGAAAACTGCTCAAGGAAAATCTTACCATTCACTAAGTATGCTTGAAAATAAGCTACTATAACATGCATATTAACAATGAGGCCAATCTGACATGCTTAGTATTTGCATGGCCCTTCATTGAATCAATTTTAAGTTCCATATTCTGCATCACTTTCTTGGGAAATAGAATAAACTAGACAGGACAGATCTAAGAAGCAGAAAGTCAAAATTCAAACATTAAGGACAAGTATTCAAATGAATGAAAGTCAACGTATATCCCGATGTCCCATCCACCCACCCCCTCAGCCAGCCAAGTGGTCCCTGTGGACATAACTCCAGCAGACATCTGGACAAATAGGAAATTCACCAGGAGATGCCTTAGATGGAAGGATACAAAAGTGAAACCAATATGTCCCGAGAGTCTAAGAAGCTGAATGTAATAGTGGAGAGGAGCCCCTACTACCTGACTCTGAGAGCAGAGGCCTGTGAGGAAACAAGTCACTTCTCGGGAGTTCTGAGGAGATGATGAATAGTCCACCTTTCAGTGTGTGTGTGTGTGTGTGTGTGTGTGTGTGTGTGTGTGTGTGTGAATAGAGAGTCTCTTTAAAGGGAATGAACCAGGAGAAATCAGGGCTAGGTATGAAAATCTGCTATGTCATCAATAATACTTATGGCTTTGACAGTGAGTTGGCCTTCCACACAGATCTTATTTTTCTCTTCTTTTTTTCAATTTTTTACTATTTTTGTTGTTTATTTGTTTGTTTGTTTGTTTATATTTGTGGGTGAGCATATGCATCGTGACATGTGTGGAAGACTGAGGACAACTTGTGGTACTTGGTTACTTTTCTCCCCCCTGTGGGCTACAGGGATTATAGTGAGGTCCACAGCATCAGTGGCATGCAAGTACCTTCACCATCCTTCAAAACTAGCTCACTGGCCCTTGGGTTTTATTTTGTTAGACTGATTTGTGTTTTTACCTATATGTGGAACTTAAACAGCTGAGGGTATAGGGAACTTTTGGGATAGCATTTGAAATGTAAATAAAGAAAATATCTAATAAAAAAAGAATGTGACAAGCTTTGAGGAAGGACCCAATAAAAATATTGGTGGAATATTAAAAAAAAATAAAAATTAAAAAATTAAAAAAAAACCAGCTGAGGTCAAGGACAATCTTTCTCACAAAACAGCAGAACTTAGCTATCCATGAGGACAAATTTCATACAATGGACCTATATTAAGCCAAACCAGATTTTTATATTATTAAAAAAAAAGCAATGTAAAATTTTTAATTGCTCATATTTGTATGCTTGCTGGAACATTGACAGATGCTTAGACTGTTTGCACAGTTTTTCATTAAAATTGCTTATCTTATGACAATGAATTCAATTGAATAATTTATAAATACTTCCTGAGAAATGGGTCATTTAATTTTCAAAGTAAAATTTTCCTTCTGTTGTAATATTATTGTTTAATAATATATGTGTCCTAAAAAGCAGTTCACACGGAAGGTGCTATAAACTGGAATCTGTGTTTTACTGTTAGCCTACCTTTCATAGCACACCTTATAAGTCATGGTCCCAGAAGCAATAGGTCTAGCGCCCATAGAATCCCAACCAATAGGATAAATGCCAGACTGACTAAAGCAATCAAGCCTTTGATTTTTCAATGTCAGCAGAAATGTCAGATCATGGGAACAGGGGGAAAACAGGGACATTTCCTATTCACTGGAAGGACTGGTCATAAATCTGGGAACCATGTGCTCATCATAAATCTGGTGTTCAAGGGCAAGGTCTGATCATTATCAGCACAGAACTAAGTAACCTAAGGCCGCAGAACTAGATGAAAAAAGCGAGGGTGAAGGTTCAGGTTTCACTCAGCTTTCTGTTGTCCTGGTAGAATGTATCGATTGTACTTTTAATTAGGTTCAGGGTATTTCCATAAGGCACCCACGATGTGCTGATCTCTTTTCTTCTCTAATCCTTAACAACTACTGATCATGGCTACATGTTTGGGTCAATTCTTTTCCACCTCCCATATGTGTGGTCACGCGCTGCTTGCCTTTTTGTATCTCGTGTGTTTCCACTAACACAATGGACTGTAGTTCCATCCATTTGCTTTAAATGACCAGATTTGATTCTCTATGAAAGAGTCAAAAAAGAAGAGTTCAATGTGCAAGTCAAGCACTGTTCTAAATTCTCTGTCTTCAGTTGTTCATTTAATAATCACAAAAAATTGTTTACCCATTTCACTGTCTCAAAGAGCGAACTTTAGAGGATGTCTGCAATTTTCCAGAAGTGATGTAGCTGACCTAAACACAGAGACATTGCAACTATAGAAAGTTCACAGGAAACAACTGTATTTTATTGCTAAAGCTTGAAATTCAACCCGTGGAGGAATATTGATAGTATAAATGGCTGTTTGACAGAAAATGCCACCAACCATTGTAGTAAGGACAGCAAAGTTCGAAAAGCCATGAACATTCAGAAAGTCTTGCTTTCCAAAAACAACCTGAGTGCTACTTGGATTAGAAAAGTGTGAATAGATCTTAGCTCCGGTGCACTGCCGGGGAAAGA
>NC_034604.1:36013160-36019307 GCF_900095145.1 Mus pahari
GAACAGAGGTGGGGGGAGGGGTATGGGAATCTTTCGGGATAGCATTTGAAATGTAAATAAAGAAAATAATATAAAAAAAAATAAAATAAAATGCAAACTCTCAAAAAAAAAAAAAAAAAGAAAAGTGTGAATAAACTAGAAATTCTTTTCATTTTTACACTACACTATGAGAAGCTGCAATAAGATAATCTAAAAATGATGTAGATACTCCTTTGATTCTATAATTCCATAAAGCAGAGAAAGAATACAGCTAATTCAACAAGTGTAATATTTTTGAAAGGACCAAATATTTTGGTTTTGACAGGGCTGCTAGCATCCTGGCTGTGTTTGGTCATTAGAAGTGGCTATGTACTTGGTCCAATTGTTCAGGAGAAATATTTATCTGACAATCTCAATAATCAATTAAATTTGACTTAGACAACTGACCTGATGAACAGATAGGTCATTGTCATTCTTCCTTCACCTTTTGGGGTTGGGAATGTAAAGGTTGGTCTGATTAAGTTTCTTCCTAATCAGGTGCAGTAATAATGGTAATAATGACAATCACAAATCTCCAAGATACAAAACAATCCCAACATTTTTTTTTTCAGTTCAAAGAGAAGTTTTTGTGTTCTGGTTTTCTTTTCTGTGTTGTAATAACAATGCTTACTAAAAGCCACTTAGGGAAGGAAAGGTTTTATTTGACTTAATTTCCGGGCCATAGTCCATTATTAAAGGAAGTCAGAGTAAAAATTCTATTGGAACTCAGAGGCAGAAATAATGAAGAAACACAACTTGCTGGCTGGCTCTCTTGTTTGTTTTCCAATTCCCTCATGCTTAACAAAACCCCCAGTACCCCAGGATCACCTGCCTACGAATGATGTCAGTCATAGTGGTCTGGGCTCTCCTTATTAGTTAATAATCACAACAATACTCTACAGACATACTCAAAGACCAATCTGAACTAGACAATTCTTCAATGAAGACTTTACTTTCTGGTGACTCTAGACTATCAAGTAGACAATCTAAGCTAACAAGGGCAGACATTCATAGAATGTTATTCATAGAATTACCAGTTGTACCAGTTAAAATTTTTATATAGTTAGAAGTAGAAAATAATGTTAAATAAAATACAGCTTTTTAACTTCTTCCTTTCCAATTTGTATCTCTTTGATCTCCTTTTGTTGTCTAATTACTCTAGCTAGGATTTCAAATATTATATCAAATAGGTAGGGAAAGAGTGGGCAGCCTTATCTAGTCCCTGATTTTAGTGGAATTGCTTCACTTTTCTATCCATTTAGTTTGATGTTGGCTACTGGTTTGCTGTATAAAGCTTTCACTATGTTTAGGTATGGGCCTTGATTTCCTGATCTTTCCAAGACTTTTGTCATGAAGGGGTCTTGGATTTTGTCAAATGTTCCCTCAGCATCTAATGAGGTGATCATGTGAATTTTGTCTTTGAGTTTGTGTATATAGTGGATTACATTGGTGGATTTCTGTATATTGAACCATTCCTGTATCCCTGGTATGAAACCTACTTGATCATGATGGATGATCATTTTGAAGTGTTTTTGGACTCAGTTTGCGAAAATTTTATTGAGTATTTTTGCATCAATATTCATAAGGGAAATTGGTGTGAAGCTCTCTTTCTTGGTTGGGTCTTTGTGTGGTTTAGATATCAGAGTAATTATGGCTTCATAGAATGAATTGAGTAGAGTAACTTCTGTTTCTATTTTGTGGAATAGTTTGAGGTGTATTGGTCTTCTTTGAAGGTCTGAAAGATCTTTGTACTAAGCCCATCTAGTCTTGGGTTTTCTTTGGTTGGGAGACTATTAATGACTGTTTCTATTTCTTTAGGGGATATGTGATTGTTAAGATTGTTTATCTGATGCTGATTTAACTTTGATACCTGGTATCTGTCTAGAGACTGAAGGAATCATTATCCAGAGATTGCCCCACCTGGGGATTCATCCTATATACTATCACCAAACCCAGACACTATTGTGGATGCCAACAAGCACTTGCTAACAGGAGCCTGATATAGCTGTCTCCTGAGAGGCTCTGCTAGTGCCTGACAAATATAGAAGTGGATGCTCACAGCCATCCATTGGACTGTGCACAGGGTCCCCAATGTGGAAGCTAGAGAAAGTACCTAAGGAGTTGAAGAGGTTTGCAACACCATAGGAGGAACAACAATATTAACTAACCAGGGACTAAACCACCAAACAAAGTGCATACATGCTGGTACTCATGGCTCCAGCTTCATATGTAGCAGAGGATCTCCTATTTGATCATCAATGGGAGGAGAGGCCCTTGGTCCTGTGAAGGCTCTATGCCCCAGTGTAAGGGAATGCCAGGACCAGGAAGCAAGAGTAGGTGGATTGTTGAGCATGGGGAGAGAATATGGTATAAGGGGTTTTATGAGGGGAAACCAACAAAGGGGATAACATTTGAAATCTAAATAAAAAAATATCTAAATGTATATATATATAACTTTTTTTTTAGTCTGATATTATTTTACTGGTTCTGGTGCCCAACATAGAAACCAAGATAAACACAAATACTTTTACCTTTATAAGAAAAAAAAAAAAAAAAAAAAAGAAGAACACTGAGCTGGCACAGAACTATTCAATATGTGACATATTTGTATTTCTAAAGTAGAGTAGAAGGGACTTGTTAATATGTTGGATTTGGGATGTCAGAGGAGAGAACTCTGATCTAAACAGAATTTCCTTGATCCCAGTGACACTTGTTATGGCATTTACTTAGAAGAGAAATGAAAGGGAAATTTTTGAGAGCCATGGTTTGGAAAAATCAAGAATCCAGTTCAATAGACCCATAGATCTTACAGGGATAGATGATAGGCTGACTACAGCAATCAAAGTCGGAGTTCAAAGAAGTGTGCCCTGGAAATACAGACCTGGCCACACAACAGTGTAAATAAAACCTCTTAGGAAGGAGCATGGTCAAGAGCAATTCTTAGCTCACGTGGGTTAGGTCAGAAAATGAACTGGGAAAGAGGACACCATTCTACTTCCAACTAAAAGAACCCACAGCAGAAAGTCAAATCCTGCTGCTTCCATCTTACCTAAGACCCTTACTAAAAGACTGAATGTTGCAAATATAGCAGTCATCAGCTATTCCAGGGACAGAAATAATAGTATAACAAGAGAAATGTGTTTTGCCTCAACTTTTGTTATATCCATGACAACAACTCCTTCCAAAACATTGTATTCTCTGTGCTCTAACATCATGGATATTTTATTGGTTACCAATCTGCACTTAAAGTATACTCTCAATGTTTTGGGAGAAGAGTGCCTTGTGGCACTGGAGTTTGAAAGGCGCTCATCAGGGCACTCATCTCCTAGAAGTATTTTTCAGTTTGGTTGTCTTTTGTTTTGTTTTTAAATAAGCAGAGCTGATTTTGTAACATAAACTGAACATTAACAATTAAATAACTTAAGCAAACACCCTGTATTTTATTCAGAAATTTATTTTCTGTTTTTATCTTCTGCTATAAACAGTCAGTTCCCTATATTCCCCAGTTCCACATCTGTGAATTCAATCAACCATGGGAAAGAAAAATGACCTATATATGATCATGTGCAGACTCTGTCATTACTCCCTAAATAATGTTTGTAACAACTGTTTACACAGTGTTCACTTTATATTACATATTGCAAGTAGCCTTACAACAATTTAAACTATTCACAAGGCTGTGGAAGCCTATTTATAAAGACTTGACAGCCTGGTGATTACTGCAAGAAGCTGCAGGTTCTCGTGGATCCAATCCCCAAGAATCCCAGTGAATGACTGTAGATAATCTTTGAAATCATATGTTTTAGATAAGAAAAGGTACATGCTGAATCTTGCTACTGAGTTTTGCTACATAATGAAATGAATGATGGAAAGAAACGTTCATTTGTGTTTTTAATTTTGTTCTTCATTCTGTCCATTGTTCTCTTATATGCAGAGTGTGTTTGTGTTTGTGTGTTTCTGTCTGTCTGTCTGTCTGTCTGTCTGTCAGTCAGTCTGTGTCTCTGTGTATGTAGGTGTGTGTATTGTCTATGTTTTTCTCTGTCTCTGCCTCTCTTTCTGTCTCTGTCTCTGTCTCTCTCTCTGTTTACTGTTGAATATTTTTAACTTACTACTATGTTCCCCCAGAATGTCATTTTATATTCAGGACAATAAATTTAAGCATCTGATCACATCTGGAATGAGGACTGGAATGGGAAGAAACTATTACAATCCTGGGCCAGAACTCAAGAATAGAAGAATATACATGAAATGTTCTCCGAGAGGTATATTACTCATTTCCATTTCTCACAAAACAATTATTGGTGAGTAGCAATCCCTACACTAGGGCCCAAGGAGATAGAACTAACTAATCCATCTGACTGATCCCTGCTAACATTTTCTTTATAATCACTTTGTTGCCATAGTTAAATCATAGTCAAAATAATATTCTTAAGTACTAGATATCAAAGAAAATGAATGAGAATAAAAAACTATACTTTTGGCTATAGAAAGTCTTTTAGAGCTGAAAATTTTCCCTGTGCTCTCTCTTCATTTCATGCATAGCCACGGGCAAGGCATTCCCTTTTAAAGTATTTCCATTCCCACAACAGGCAGTAACTTCCTCTGGCATGGTAAAAACCCCATTTCATGTGTGCTAGGCGACACTATTTTCCAAAGCTCAAGCTAATTATATGAGATTTATCTGTGTGGAAACAGGGATTAAGCAAGCAAGGGAAATGAGGACATTTTATTTAGTGGCTCTGTTTAACCAAGGCTAATGAAAACAAAGGTTACACAAAATGAAATCTTTCCTGAAATAAATACCTTGCGAGGGAGGGTGAATGTTTTGTTGCTGACTTTCTCTGCTTTCCTGTAGATGGCTGTTGATAACACAGAGTCAGAGCAGCCATGTTTGCCTTCAAGCCAGGAGCAGAAACTACATTCAACTTATCTCTTTGACAAACTTGTTACTAAGCTTCTTTGTTCTTACTTGGAGATTATTCCTCTCAATGCTTGCAAAGTGGAAAAGAAAAATGCCATCTTTATGATATCATTTTTCATGGAAAGCATGTTATTTAAAAGTAATACTATTAGCCTCCAAATAATCTTTATAATTAATTAGTTCCCCCTTCTAAACCCTAATTTTCCTTTTTTTTTTCCCAATGGCTTACCCCCTAATTAGTTGTTTTCTTCTTATTGCCTAATTGCACATTGTACCCAGCTCCAGTTTTTATAATCACATTTATTTTATCTGGGGAAAAATAATCTCCAGTATTTTATGATACTTAGCGTAGAGTTTTAATTTCCTCAAATTGCAATCTTACTATTTATTTTTCTCTTCATGGACTTATTTTTGCAATATTTGTTCACTGTATGACCCAAATCTTTCCAATGTGAGATAAAAATAAAAGTGTTGCATCACGCTCATCTATTATTTATTTAGGTGACAGGATTTTGTCAAGAGAAAAACAATGTCTGTAATTTGTTTGGGTGAAGGCAAATGAGCCAGTTGCCGGAGCATAATTAGCATTCAGCGTTTTTCAACTTTCTTTACTACCCATCTACTGGAAAAGTCATGCTTCAGTGTGAACCTTTTCTTCCTGATTGGATAGGTGGGTCTGTAGCAGCTGCCTGAGGGTTGGGGTGAAAAGGAATTATCCTGACCCAGAGTAGCCTTCCTTCTCTCCTAGGCAACTGTCCTGCTTTGCAGCTGTGGTACTACTGTGGTGCTAATATGTGTGTAAACTTCCTCTGACCCCTAGGGGTTTATGCATCCTTCCCTAGTGAATTAGGCCATGCTGGGTTTCCTGTGACTCTCCATAGTGATTGCTCATCTCTCAGAATTTTCTTGAATTAATGTTGCCCTGAAGAATAAAATGACAAAGCAGTTTCTTCTTAGAGTACTTTTTCTGAGAACAAGCTCAAATTTGAATTCTCTACATCTTACCCCCCGTGTCTCTATCTGTCTGTAGTCTGTGGCTTACTGGTCTGCCTGTAGTTTATCAGTTCACCCTGTGTGTGTGTTTGTGTGTGTGTGTGTGTGTGTGTGAGACAGACAGACAGACAGAGAGAGAGAGAGAGAGAGAGAGAGAGAGACAGACAGACAGACAGACAGACAGACAGAGACAGAGAGAGAGAGAGAGAGAGAGA
>NC_034604.1:36019402-36025061 GCF_900095145.1 Mus pahari
AGAGAGAGAGAGAGAGAGAGAGAGAGAGAGAGAGAGAGAGAGAGAGAGAGAGAATCTTAAACAGAGCTTTACAAAGAAAGAAGCCTCTGGCTATTAGAAACAGCTTCTATGAACATAGTGGAACAAGTGTCCTTGTTATGGTGCAGCATCTTTGCCTATATGCCTAGGAGCGGTATAGATAGGTCTTGAGGTAGTACTAGTCCTAATTTTCCGAGAAACTGTCAAATTGCTTTCCAGATCGGTTGTACAAGTTTGCGCTCCCACCAGCAATGAAAGAGTGTTCCCTTGTTCTACATCCTCACCAGCATGTATATATTCTTGCTTGAATTTTTGATCTTAACCATTCTGATGGGTAAAGAGGGAATCTCAGAGTCCATTTGATTTGCATTTCCTAATAACTAAAGATGTTGAACATTTCTTTGTTTCTTAGTTATTAGAGATTCATATGTTGAAAATTCTCTGTATAGTTCTGTTCCCCATCTTTTAATTGGGTTGTTTAGTTTGTTAGTGAAGAACTTCTTGAATTCTTTATGCATTTGGATATTGCTCCTATGTCAGATATAGAGTTATGGAACATATTTTTCCAATCCATAGGCTGTCATTTTTTCCTATTGACAGTATTATTTGCCTTAGAGAAGTTTTTCAGTTTCATAAGGTTCCATTTATTAGTTGTCGATCTTATCACCTGACTATGGGTGTTCTGTTCAGGATGTTGTCTCCTGTACCAGCACATTCAAGGCTCTTCTTCATTTTCTGTTCTATTACATTTAATGTATCTGGTTTTGTGTTGAGGTGTTTGATTCATTTGCACTTGAGTTTTGTGCAGGGTGATGAGTGTGGATCTATTTGCAGCCTTCTACATAAGACATCCAGCTAGACCATCGCCATTTGTTGAAGATGCTTTCCTTTTTCCATTGTATGATTTTGGCTTCATTGTCAAAAATCAAGTGTCCTTAGGTATGTAGCTTTATTTCAGGTTTCTTTGATTCTATTCCGTTGATCAACTCATCTGTTTCTATATGAACACCTTGAAGTTTTAATTATTATTGCTTTGTAGTACCACTTGATATCAGGGATGCAGTTTTATTTATAATAGCCAGAAATGGGAAACAATCTTTATGACTCTCAACTGAAGAATGGATAAAGAATGAAGTTCGTTTACACCATGGAATACTACTCAGTTACTGAAAACAAAGACATTGTGAAATCTGTAGGCAAATGGATGGAACTAGAAAATATCATCCTGACTGAGTTAACCCAGACCCAAAAGGACATAAATGGTACGTTATCACTTATAAGTGGATATTAGCCACGGACAGACTGGGAGCTTGATGTTCATATGGGTCTGCCAACAACTGGAGCAGGCACTTACCCTGACTCTTTGGCCTGCCTGTGGATCCCATTTCTGTAACTGGGCTGCCTTGACTGGCCTCAGTGGGAGAGGATGCACATAGTCCCGTAATGGCTTGAGGCTCCTGCGTAGGTTGGTGCCTAAGGAAACCTGTCCCTTTTCAGAGATGAATGTAGAAGGAAATGGGCCGAAGAGGCCTGAGAAGAGAGGGAGGTGTGATAGGAGTGTAAAGTGAATGAATGAATGAATGAATGAATGAATGAATGAATAAATAAATAGAAAAATACTTGACTAAAATGTGCTTTTATTGTTTATTTCATTTCATTATTTCCTTAATTTTATTTTTTTATTTCTGTTTCCTGAGCAGGTTCCATAGACAGAGACTGGATTGTAATGATGCAAATGTTGTTCAGAGCAACTTCTAACTGTTTCTCAGAAAGTCCTAGTTTTTATGAAATATATAAATATGCAAATAAATACTAACAAAAGATGATGAAAACCCAACCTTTCCACAGCAGCCCTAGAAACCTGTTACTTCCCACACATGCATGATAACACTGACTTCTGCACTTGGTCAGACCACTGATATCTGGTACCTAATACTACACAACTGTGAACCACTATCAACTGTCTTTCCCCTTCCCTGCCTTCTCTTATTTATCTAGCCAAAAAAAAAAAAAAAAACCAAACAAACAAAAAAACAACAACAAAAAAAAAACACTTTTCTTTTTACATTGTGTTTTTTTCCATTGGCTTTGGGATAAAATGTAATCTTGGCCTGATAAATATAGTGTTAATTATATTAGAGTCATTACTCCATGCTCTGGTCTCACCTTTACAGTATGCTAATTTAATACCCATGTGGAAATAAATAACATAGATCGATCACCTAACCAATGCCATGTACACAAATCTGTTCTATGGAAATAAAAATTCTACCATATTAATACTCTATTAGAAAATTATATTGAAAACAATAGTGATAAGCTTTACTTAAGAACTAGCAACAAAATAAGGTACAGGGAATACAAATCACATGGTAAATATTTTATGAATTTGAATATAATCATTAATGTTTATAAGAAAGTCATAAAAATTAAATAATGTTAAAAGACTAGAAGAAGACATGGACAGGACAAATAAAAAAATCAATCTCTACAATAAAAAACAAGTATATTGAAATAAGAAATTAAGAGTTTAATTAAATACCAAATGTATCAATGGAGATACAGGAAGGGAAAAGTTAATAACGAAATAACATAAAAATATTCTAGCTCCTTGGCAATACATTTACTTGCATTTAAACATACTTTTGAAGCTCATTAGATTTGCAAGAACTCTCTGTTTTAAAAAAAAAAAAAAACGATTTTGGGGAGTTGAGGAAATAAACCAATTATAATTGGTATACTTACTTTGAGAGCAATTTGGAAGTAAGCAGGACAATTGAAAACATGAAATACTTTCTAATCCCTAGTGTGGTTAAGATATTTACTCCCTTTGGAGCTCTTTAGTTCTTCATATATGAGATTGCACACCATTCTGCAAAGGTACATATGGGCATTTGCAACGTGTAAGATGATACAGAGAGAAACATTATGTTTGACATCCAGGGGAAAAAGATCTTCAACAAGAAAAATGGTAGACTATAATATTTGCTTAAAATTGAGTATATAAATAAAGTGTGATGTTTTATTTAAATTGGATCATGTCATATAGTGAAATTGAACAGAATGATGTTCAACATAACACATTTTAATCAAAAACCAACTTCTTCAAGGATAAAGTGCAATACTACATATGGATGTTAAAATATATTGAATAGTGCTATGCACTATTTAGAGTAAACATGCAGCAAAAGCATAAACATTCATACAGCAATAAACATTAATTTCTGAATATCTGAATAAAACACTACTTTGGAAATGTGTAGGTCGTTCAGCAGAACATAAAAATAATGTTACTATATTGTTTGATGTTGTGCCGTAAGTAGCCAACTGATAAACTAAGTCTGTCGAGATTGGTGCCATGTCGTATATCCTTAAATTTACTCTATGAAAAGATACACTGGTTGAAAAGCAGAAAAATAATTTCAAGTGCTCTCTCTCTCTCTCTCTCTCTCTCTCTCTCTCTCTCTCTCTCTCTCTGTGTGTGTGTGTGTGTGTGTGTGTGTGTGTGTGTGTGTCTGTTTGCGTGTATGTGAGTGGATGGGGAAAGCTGTGTATATTTTAGGGAGGGTGAGGAGAGAATATGGTATAGTATTCCTTCAGAACTACCACCACCTGTGTTCTCAAAGTCAGATTTCCCAACATTTTATTCAAGCACTTAAAGCCATCATTAGTTCAACAGATACCAGTCTTTCTGTCACCCTAAATCATTCAGGTCCTTTATCAGAACATATAACACAATCAGTTGTTTAGCTGTGTTTGAATTTCTCTAACGTGGGGTCAAAAAATCTCATGTATATTAATAGAAAGAGACTGTATATATTAATATTATCTTTTAGTTTTCAAGATAGAAAAGACTAGCATTTACTGGACAGTAAATGTGAAATTATGACAGGGTGACTAATTATGTCTAGATTAGTTCTAGTCTATTTCTTTTTTTTTTCATAAAACTTTCTAAATGTATTTTTTTATTTATTATTATTTTCTTTATTTACATTTCTAATGCTATCCCGAAAGTTCCCTATACCCCACCCCGCCCCTGCTCCCCTACCCACCCACTACTTGGCCCTGGCCTTCCCCTGTGCTGGGTCATATAAAGTTTACAAGACCAAGGGGCCTCTCTTCCCAATGATGGCTGATTAGGCCATCTTCTGCTACATATGCAGCTAGAGACTCAAGCTCAGGGGGTTCTGGTTAGTTCATATTGTTGTTGCACTTACAGGGTTGCAGCCCCCTACAACTCCTTGGGTACTTTCTCTAGCTCCTCCATTGGGGACCCTTCTATGCAATGATTTCAGTGTACTGTGATTTGCCACAGTGGGGTACTTTCCACTTGGCTATACAGAGGTGTATCATGTGGCTGCCCACTCCAGTGAAAGACACTGGGTTGGTCAAGTCATCAATTACTGTTTCAGACTTGCAGTCATCTCCAACAAAGCTTCCAATGGCACGAGTGGAGTACCTGCATCCCTAATGGACTTAGGGACACGTGGAGGGTTAACTCTTCCTAACATGATACACTGCCATGCATCCTACTTATCCTCTTGTGTTTATACTGCCAAAATTCTGAGTCTTTTCACTCTACTCCTCATATAAACATTTTTGAGAATTCATATTTTTAATGGCATTAGTCTTTGCAAGTATTTTAGTCACACAACACAGTGTCACTGAACTTATAAATTAAGATTTGACTATATTATAGATTTTGACAAACTTGTTGGCATTTTGTTAGGTTGTTGTTTGAATTATTACAATTAAATGAGCAGCCTCATCAATTTTCAACATTTCATTCCTGGCATTGTTGGAAGCAAAATTTCCCACCTGTTTGTTCTGTTGTTAGTTGTTTTTGTTGTGTGGTGTTTGGTTTTTGTTTTTTATTTTCTCTCCCCATTTGGATTTTTATTAGCAGGGAACTGCATCAATCATTTATTCAGTCAACAATGTATAGTGTTAAAGACTATTGGCTGAATAACAAAGATAAAATAATACCATTGCCTGGAACTGTCGAAATTCATATTTATGAAGAAATAAAGTATAAAAGTAGTCATAATTATTTCTCCATGGTGCTTTTAAATAATTCAGTGAGTTCATTGCTTTTCAAACTTCAAAATTTGTACAACACAGGTTAGAATTACTTAGTTGCCACTAATAATTTTAACTAAGTCTTTTTTTTTTTACTTTATTTTTTTATTAGATATTTTCTTTACTTGCATTTCACATGCTATCCTGAAAGTTCCCTATATCCTCCCCACCCCACCCCTGCTCCCCTACCCACCTTCTCCTACTTCTTGGTCCTGGCCTTCCCCTCTACTGGGGCTTATAATGTTTGCAAGACCAAGGGGCCTCTCTTCCCAATGATGGCCGATTAGGCCATCTTCTGCTACATATGCAGCTAGACACATGAGCTCGGGGGTACTGTTTAGCTCATATTGCTATTCCACATATAGGGTTGCAGACGCCTTCAACTCCTTGGGTACTTTTTCTAGCTCCTCCTTTGGGGTCCCCGTGTTCCATCCAATGGCTGATTATGAGCATTCACTTCTGTGTTTGCCAGGCACTGGCATAGCCTCACAAGAGGCCACTATATCAGGGTCCCTTAGCAAAATCTTGCTGGGATGTGCAATAGTGTCTGGGTTTGGTGGCT
>NC_034604.1:36026271-36027712 GCF_900095145.1 Mus pahari
TTTAATTGGATATTTTATTAATTTACATTTCAAATGTTATCCCCTTTCCTGGTTTCCCCTTTGCAAACACCCTATCACATCTACCCTTACCTGCTTCTATGAGCGTACCTCCCCACCCACCTACCTACTCCTTCTTCACCACCCTAGCATTCCTCTACACTGAAGCATCAAGCCTTCACAGCAACAAGGGCCTCCCCACCCATTAATGCCAGATAATTCCCGTTAAGTTCCTTTAATCCTTTCCTTAACTCCTCCAATGGGGTCTCTGTTCTCAGTCAGATGGTTGGCTGTGAGCATCCACATCTGTCTGGGTTAGGATCTGACATAGCCTCTCAGGAGACAGATGTATCAGGTTCCTGTCAGCAAGCACTTCTTGGCATCAGCAATAGTTTCTGGATTTGGTGTCTGCATGTGGGATGGATCCCCAGGTGGGGCAGTCACTGGATATACTTTCTTTCAGGCTTTGTTCCACTCTTTGTCCCTGTATTTCCATTAGATAGGAGCAATTTTGGGATAAAATTTTGGAATTGGGTGGGTGAACCCATCTGCCTACGGGGGGGGTGGGGAGGGGGCTCATGCCTAACCTCTAGACATGGCCTCAACAGGTTCTCCTTCCCTTCTTGTGGGGTATTTCAGCTAATGTCATCCCCATGGGGTCCTGGGACAATCTTGCTTTCCTGGCATCTGAGACAATCTGGTAGCTAGCTCCAGTTTCCCATCCTCCATTGCTACACATCTTTGTTCAATTTTCTGACCCTTTGTACATCTCTACCTCCATCTCCTCCCATACCTGATTCTTTCCCTCTTTCACCCCCCCCCTTTTTCTCTTCCTCTCAAATCCTAGAAAAATGGTATCTTTGAATTTTTTTTTTTTTTAGAATTGTATAAAACAAACACAAAATATACTAAGTCCTTCCAACCTGCTACTTCCCTTGATTATTTTCTTCCCCCTTCTAAGTAGGACTGAAGCATCCACTCTTTGGTCTTCCTTCCTCTTAAGCTTCATATTGCCCATGAGTTGTTTCGGGAGTATTCCAGACTCTTTTCCTAATATCCACTTATCAGTGAAGACATACCACGTGTGGTTGTTTTTTTTTTTTTGTGACTGAGTTACCTCACTCAGGATGAAATTTTCTAGATGTGTCCATTTGCCTGTGAATTTTAGGAAGCCATTGTTTTTAATACCTGAGTAGTCTTCCATTTTATAAATGTACCACGGAGATGATCCT
Source organism: Mus pahari (assembly GCF_900095145.1). Taxonomy (NCBI): domain Eukaryota; kingdom Metazoa; phylum Chordata; class Mammalia; order Rodentia; family Muridae; genus Mus; species Mus pahari. The sequence goes on from NC_034604.1 coordinate 36,027,501, forward strand.
GTGATTGTTTTTTCTGAGTTTGTTTATATATTGGATATGTTAATGGATTTTCATACATTAAACCAATCTTGTATCCCTGAGATGAAGCCTACTTGATTGTGGTGAATGACGGTTTTGATGAGTTCTTGGATTCGGTTTGCAAAAATTTTATTGAATATTTTAGCATCGATATTCATAAGCGAGATTGGTCTGAAGTTCTCTTTTTTGGTTGG